>NC_081186.1:35604089-35904089 GCF_029867415.1 Vicia villosa
GAGGCAGAGGAAGAAGAAGACGAAGAAATATCAAAGGAAATTTTCCGATTACTTCAACAAAAGGAAGAGGCCATTCAGCCATACAATGAGCCTCTAGAGATCATTAACCTTGGTTCCGATGGAAACAGAAAGGAGGTTAAGATTGGAGCTTCGCTCAGTTCAGAGATCAGAGAGAGTTTGATACAGCTGCTCAAAGAATTCTCAGATGTCTTCGCTTGGTCTTATCAAGATATGCCAGGGTTGGATACCAGTATAGTGGAGCATCACTTGCCATTAAAAGCAGAATGCCCTCCGGTCAAGCAAAAATTGAGAAGAACTCATCCGGAGATGGCCATGAAAATCAAAGAGGAAGTTCAAAAGCAGATCGACGCAGGTTTCCTCGTCACTTCAGAATACCCTCAGTGGTTAGCTAACATTGTTCCCGTTCCTAAGAAAGACGGAAAAGTCCGCATGTGCGTCGACTACAGAGATTTGAACAAAGCTAGCCCTAAGGATGATTTTCCTTTACCACATATTGATATGTTGGTGGACAGTACAGCAAAATCCAAAGTTTTCTCATTCATGGACGGATTTTCAGGATACAACCAAATCAAAATGGCACCTGAAGACATGGAAAAAACAGCTTTCATCACCCCCTGGGGCACGTTCTGCTATCGTGTTATGCCTTTTGGGCTAAAGAACGCAGGGGCAACTTATCAAAGAGCTATGACTACGCTTTTCCACGACATGATGCATAAAGAAGTGGAAGTCTATGTGGACGACATGATTGCCAAATCAGAAAATGAAGAAGATCACATACAGAATCTGACAAAGTTATTTCAACGCTTACGGAAGTTTCAGCTTCGCCTGAACCCCAACAAGTGCACCTTTGGTGTCTATTCAGGAAAACTCCTTGGTTTCATTGTCAGCAAACGAGGAATTGAAGTAGATCCAGACAAAGTCAAGGCAATTCAAGAAATGCCTTCGCCCAGAACCGAGAAACAAGTTAGAGGATTTCTTGGACGTCTGAATTACATCTCGAGATTCATATATCTCATGACTGCAACTTGTGCTCCTATTTTCAAACTTCTACGGAAAAATCAAAGTTGCGTCTGGACAGACGATTGTCAGAAAGCGTTCGACAGCATTAAGGAATATCTGCTCGAACCACCCATCTTGTCTCCTCCAGTGGAAGGAAGACCTTTGATAATGTACTTAACCGTCTTAGAAGACTCCATGGGTTGTGTCTTTGGACAGCAAGACGAGACAAAGAGAAAAGAGCATGCCATCTACTACCTGAGCAAGAAATTCACTGATTGTGAATCCCGCTACTCCATGCTCGAGAAGACGTGTTGTGCTTTGGCCTGGGCTGCCAAGCGTCTCCGCCAGTACATGATTCGACATACTACTTGTTTGATCTCTCATATGGATCCAATCAAGTACATCTTTGAGAAGCCTGCCTTAACCGGGAGAATTGCCCATTGGCAGATGTTGTTATCAGAATATGACATTGAGTATCACGCACAGAAAGCCGTGAAAGGAAGCATTCTAGCTGAGCACCTGGCTCACCACCCACTCAATGGTCATGAATCAACCAGTTTCGACTTTTCGGACGAGGACGTCATGTACCTCAAGATGAAAGATCACGACGAGCCACTACCAGACGAAGGACCTGAGATAGGATCCCAGTGGGGCTTATGGACAAGGAATTGGGGCAATCATTGTTACACCTCAGGGTACCCATATTCCATTTACTGCCAGATTAACTTTCAAATGCACAAACAATGAGGCCGAATATGAAGCTTGCATCATGGGTCTCGAGAATCAAACACTTGGATGTATATGGAGATTCTGCTTTGGTCATCAATCAAATCAAAGGAGAATGGGAAACACGCCAACCAGGGCTAATTCCTTACAAAGACTACGCGAGAAGATTATTACCATTCTTCGACAGGGTAGATTTTCATCACATTCCTCGTGAAGAAAACAATTTGGCTGATGCATTAGCCACACTCTCTTCCATGATTAGGATAAATCATTGGAATGACATTCCTCGGATCGATGTTATGCGCCTGGATAGGCCCGCTCATGTTTTCACAGTAGAAGCAATCATCGACGACAAACCGTGGTATCACGACATCAAGAACTTTCTTCAAAAGCAAGAATACCCTCTTGGGGCATCAAAGAAAGATAGAAAGACTTTGAGAAAGTTAGCTTGTAGATTCTTCTTGAATGAAGATGTTCTGTACAAGAGAAACTTCGACATGGTTCTGCTCAGATGCGTTGACAGAAAAGAAGCAGAAATACTCATGAGAGAAATACATGAAGGTTCCTTTGGTACTCACACCAATGGACATACCATGACAAGGAAAATACTGAGAGCAGGATATTATTGGCTGACGATGGAGTCAGATTGCTACCAGTACGCAAAGAGGTGTCACAAATGCCAGATCTACGCCGATAGAATTCATGTGCCACCATCTCTTCTCAACATACTCTCTTCCCCTTGGCCTTTCTCCATGTGGGGAATCGACATGATTGGAATGATCGAGCCAAAAGCGTCCAACGGACATCGCTTTATCTTGGCAGCCATAGACTATTTTACCAAATGGGTTGAAGCAGCTTCATATGCAAACGTTACAAGACAAGTTGTCGTCAGGTTTATCAAGAATCATATCATCTGTCGCTACGGCATTCCTAGCAAGATAATCACTGACAATGGGTCAAATTTGAATAACAAAATGATGAAGGAGCTTTGTGAAGAATTCAAGATCGAACATCACAACTCATCTCCTTACAGACCAAAGATGAATGGAGCTGTAGAAGCAGCTAACAAAAACATCAAGAAAATCATTCAGAAGATGGTCATCACTTACAAAGATTGGCATGAAATGCTCCCGTATGCTCTTCATGGTTACCGTACATCAGTACGTACTTCGACTAGAGCAACTCCTTTCTCCCTTGTATATGGCATGGAGGCAGTCCTACCTATAGAGGTTGAGATTCCATCAATGAGAGTTTTGATGGAGGCAAAATTAACAGAAGCCGAGTGGTATCAAAGCAGATTCGATGAATTGAACTTAATCGAAGAAAAGCGCATGATAGCTTTATGCCACAGACAGCTATATCAACAAAGAATGAAGAAAGCTTTCGACAAAAAGGTTCGACCTCGCACAATCAAAGAAGGCGACCTTGTACTCAAAAAGATTCAATCTTTTCTCACAGATTCGAGAGGGAAATGGACTCCCAATTATGACGGCCCCTACGTGGTCAAGAGAGCTTTCTCAGGAGGAGCCTTAATACTCACGACTATGGATGGAGAAGAATTCACCCGTCCTGTGAACGTCGACGCAGTCAAGAAATACTTCGCCTAAATAATTAAAAGAACAGCTCGCTAAGTTGAAAACTCGCAAAGAGCGGCTTAGGCAAAAAAGAGCGTCTCGGTGAATCGAAAACCCGAAAGGGCGATTCAGGCAAAAATTAGAGACATATAAAAATATATATTAATTAATCCCGGTAGACTTAAAACCCGAAAGGGGTAGTTTACGCAAAAGTTAGGGATATATGGCAAGTAACTGTGTTCAGGACAAACTTGATCATTCAAAATCCATAGCGGAGTATTCATCAGCAGTAGGTCATCTTCTACGAAGCACGAATACAGCGCAACTCGGAGTGGAAGGGAAAGATAACGGTCGTCACGTTTCATCGTAGCCCTTTTCCCGAAAATTACCAATTTCCAACTTTGTAAATACTCCATGGAATCAAGCATTTGGCTGATTACCATTCCATATATAATAATTTGAGCCTTGTGCTTTTCCTTTGCAATCTAGTCTTTTTCAGTTTCTTGAAATGCATTTTAAGTTTAAACAGTCATTTTTCTTGAAACAAATGTTTTCATAAAATAAAATGAATTTACTTGCAAAAATAAAGGTGAAATTTCTTTCTGAGGTTTGCAAACAATAGGAAGAATGCAAACAGTTGCTCCGAGAACGGTTGAGACTCCGGGAACCAATATTTCCCCATGAGGTCGCTTTGCGAACATCTCCCGATGACGGATCTTTACTTCAATTCATATTACTTATTTCGGACAGCGGACAACTGATAACCAGGTATTCCCAACAGAGTTCGAACTACAAGAAGAGGACATCTTCTGATCAACAAGAATCCAAGTCGTATCTTAGGATTTTCCATCCGCGACAATTCTATTCACATTCACTTTACATTTTATCATTGTCATAATATTCATGCATACATTACATCATAATTGCATAGCCGAATCAGGCTTTGATCCTGTGAATGCCTAAGTCATTTAGGCATGAACTCAAGTTTCCCCGGCAAGTTCCGGAGAAACTTTTTCCTTCGAAACAACAGTTCATACACAAGGATCTCACCAAGCAAGTCAACAGATGGTAGTCTCCCTCAAAGAGATAGTTTGTTCACTTTTGGAATTCTTCAGCCGAGAATCTCCTGCAGAGCGACACTCGACAGTCTTCTTCAGATAAGATAGTCTGCTTCACATTTTGGAATTCCCTACAGGTTTGGTATTTCCCCAGCAGGGTCAAGAGGTGCCGCTTCTTGTCAAAGAAAAATTCAGAATCTCCCAGCAGATCGACAAATGATTCCCCAGCAGAATCAGTGAATGGTAGTCTTCATCCAGAAGATAGTTCATGATCCCCAGCGGAGTCAGCAAATGGTAGTCTTTCCCCAAGGAAAGACAGTTTGTCTGTTAAATACTCAAGAAATCGACAAATGGCAGTTTCTTCAAACAGTTTGTCTGTTTCAGGGATGTTTAGTTCCCCACAGAGTCGATAAATGGTAGTTTTCCCCTTAGGAAAACAGTTTGTTGATTCCCCAGGCACCAGTTGACGAATGGCAGTTTTCACCCCGAAAACAGTTCGTCTGCCTTCAAACAAAGTCATTAGCCCCTCAAAAGAGCGCGGGCCCATATGACAATCTTTCAAAGATGCCAAGTCAAAAGGGAAGATGGTGAAGTTTCTTTATTTACCGTCAAATGGTATCTTACCTCCAAGTGCTGGTAAGAAGTTTGATGAGGAAACAAAACCTTAAAGTTTCTTTATTTACCATCAAATGGTATCTCATCTCCAAGTGCTGATGAGAAGTTTGATGAGGAAACAAACCTTAAAGTTTCTTTATTACCATCAAATGGTATCTCATCTCCAAGTGCTGATGAGAAGTTTGATGAGGAAACAACCCCTTAAAGTTTCTTTATTACCATCAAATGGTATCTCATCTCCAAGTGCTGATGAGAAGTTTGATGAGGAAACAAACCTTTGAAGTTTCTTTATTTACCATCAAATGGTATCTTATCTCCAAGTGCTGATGAGAAGTTTGATGAGGAAACAACCCTTGAAGTTTCTTTATTTACCGTCAAATGGTATCTTACCTCCAAGTGCTGGTAAGAAGTTTGATGAGGAAACAAACCTTTGAAGTTTCTTTATTTACCATCAAATGGTATCTTATCTCCAAGTGTTGATGAGAAGTTTGATGAGGAAACAACCCTTGAAGTTTCTTTATTTACCGTCAAATGGTATCTTACCTCCAAGTGCTGGTAAGAAGTTTGATGAGGAAACAAACCTTTGGAGATTTTCTCTTTATCTGAGATATTGTCCAAACGCAACTGAGACCAGTTTCGAGATATGGACATCCGAAACAAGGGGGAGGTTGTTTACCTTTTTCTAAGTATCAACACTTAGTTAAAGAAGATGGATTGCGCATCCTACATTGCCATCCATTCACCAGAATCCACATCAAGTATTTCTGCAGGAGTTTGTCTCCTCATCCCCCGCCAAGTGCGACAACGGGATCAAATCATGCAAAGATTTTATCATCTCAGGAGCGCCCAAAATTCGGGCATTCTTTGATATTTAAGTCTCTTTTACGCAGAAGAGATCGAGATATCAATCTCTCTCCCTCCAGTTAAAAGAAACTTAAATAGGGGCATCTGTCATACCCTAATTTTTGACCCCCCTGATATGACATATCTTCAGGATTTTCATCAAGTCAAAGTAAGTACCTAGGACAGTCTGGCATTCAATCGAGGGTGTTCAAAGACAAGAAAATTCAGGCAAAGGATCAATCAATAGAAGGATTAGTCTCTAATACAAGCATAAGACTCAAAATCCTCATTATTACACCTATGATTGATTAAGACACCCAGTTATCTAAGTACAGGATTACTCAGATCAACAGACTAGGGTTTGGAGCCTATCAAGGACTAAAATCAGGGATCACCTTTGGGAAACCCTAAAAAGCCCCAGGGGATCATTCAAAGACATCAATCATCTACAAATAACTCATATGACAAGATCCACTGGACATTACACCCCAATTCAAAGTCTACAGTCATTATTTTCATATGGTCGACAATTAGGGTTTTTGACCTAATTCACCAGGATGGTTGACTTTTAATCAGGGCATGGATCCAAAACTCAATACATGATTCAAGAATCTCTACTACCTCAATATAATCCATTTACATCATTCATTTGAGGAGAAGATCTTGTTTCTTCACAAAAGCCCAAAAAATTCACTTTGTCAGGAAAAGTCAACTGTGTGGGATCATCATTGACTTTTAAGGTTTTTGGTCAAAAAATGACTTTCAAAGATCAATATCATCAATATATGGATGTCAAAGTCATTTGACCAAAGAAATTCAAAGAAATTCATCAAGGAGCAAAAAGTCGGGAATTAGGGTTTTTGAGGGCATGGTGAGAACTCAAAATTTTACCTACACAACTCAAAAAACTTCCAACATGAAAGTTGTAGATCTTGCAAAATAAAACAACATCTTACAAAGGAACTTTTTTCAAAAGATCAACCATTTAAGGATTTTGGAGATTTTGAAGTTTTAGGTCATAAACACTTAGAAAATTTTCTAAGTGTTTTAACCTAGTTTTCATCCAACTTTGGGCTCATTTTTCACAAATTTCCCAAATGATTCTGAAGAAGACATAAACTAATGATTTAAAGTAGATGTTTAGGGCTTTCCAAATTGTGTTCAACCTTCTCCAAATTCAATTTGAGCTAAGAGTTATGCTTGTTCAAAGTTGGCCTCATGAAGTAAAATTATAGGTCATGTGCAAATTGGAACTTTGCAATTTTGTGCATTTTGCTTCACTAATGGATGCTACACGACCCATAACATGTCTGAAACAATACCATGCATTCATTTTCACCATGCCATGATAATTGAAGAAGATTCCTAAAACAAGAACATGTGATTATGTAATGATTACTTTTGAGAATTTATGGCAAATTGATGAATCACCCAAGGAATCTTCTCACCAACCAATTAGAGCTCACTTTGCATCTGAATTGTCCCCTAAGATCAGATAGAATCAATGGATAGGGGAGGTGGCTCGAAAATGCAATGATCACACTTGGATATTCTTTGAAATTTCTTCATGGCTAAGAAACCAAACTTGCTTCACTAAGCAAGCTCACTCTCCCAATCAGTACTGAGACATTTGCCTATAAATAGAGGCCTCATTCTCATTCAAAAAACACACCAAAGCAACCATATTCCTTGCTTTCTCTTTCTCTTCTCATGTTCATTGTTTTTCAAAGTTCTTTGGCAAGAAGAATCGATTTCTTCAAACCAGAGCTTATCTTTGGAAAGTGAGCATTCTAACATCTCAAGGGAGGTCATTTGAGGTGATCCAAGCACCTGGATCACTTCTGTAAGTAGAGGAACACCATTGTTGCTCTCACTTTGGAGCATTTGCAGTTGGAGGTCCATAGAGTGATTTAGGAGGTTTCAAGTCAAGCCAATCATCCAGGCACACTCCTCAGGTCATAGTGAAGCTAACCAGATGGCTGCAGCTCATCTGTAACTCCAAATTCAACAACCTCCATGTTCACTTGAAGCTGAAATCGAGGGAGGTCCATAGAGCAATTCAGGAGGATTCAAGCTCCAATAAGCATTCAGTTAGCATCATTGAGTCTCAAGGAAGCTATTGAGATCATTCATTCAAACCCAGGTGCTCTCAATCATCCTCACGACCTCCATTTTCAGAGGTAAGTTTCTGAACTTCACCTCTTTAATTTAAGCACTCACTGAGTTAAAGCTCGATTCTATCTTGTTTAGCATCATCAGAGGATTGAAAACCCTCTATCATCTTGCATTTATTCATCTTGTTTGTCATTTAATTTCAAATTTAGGGTTTATATGTTCTTAGAGTTTTCTGAGAAATTAGGTAGCTATAGTTCATATAAATAAATGTTAGTTACATATCTGGATTCGTGAGGAAATTTAGAACAAGATTGATGTTTACATCATGTCATTTAGTTGAGAAACCAGAGAGTTAGGATTTTGAAAATCTTTGAGCTCGAGGAAGAAGATGACTATGGCCATGGCGCGCAAAATTTGAATCTGGGGCCAAAGTTTATTTTATTTTGAATGGTATGCGTTCCTTAAACGACTGAACAAACTTGCCCTAGTGGCCTCCCATACGCCCTTAGTCTCATCATGCCTCAAGTCTGGGGTTCGAATCCCCCTCGCCCCAGACTTTTTGTTTCTTTTATTTTTCAATGATTTACTAGTTGTTTTGAAACATAACCAAATGAATGCAAGTTACTATCACCACACGCGCGTTGGCTCAGTGGTGTTTGTTTTGAGTGTGTGACCTAGAGGGCGTGGGTTCAAACCCTCCAAGGGCCAAAACTATTTTTTTAACACACAATTTCTTTCATTTTCTCACAAACTTCACATATTTATTTAACCTATCAAATTAATTTATTTTCACTTCATTTTTCACACACTTATCATTTAATATACCTATTTTGTGAATAATAAAAAAATCATAAAAATATTATTTATTTCATATATTTTTTATTAGGTTTAAAATAGTATGTTTCAAGTGTTTTCTTAAATACTTTAAATACATATATTCACTTTGTTTTAACCTAATCATTTTGTAAATAAAGTTTATGATAAAACCCTAATTGTTTAGGTCCTAATTAAGTAAAAATCTTTATTTTTACTTTGATTAAGTTGACTTTTGTCAATATTCAAAACTGTTTTCAATCTCTAATTAAACGGATGATTAAGGTTTTCAAACAACAAAACCTTGTATCATTCCAAATCATTTTCAAATTGCTTTTACACCAGTACTGTAAAGTACTGGGCCTCTAATAGAGTGTAAGTCCCAAAAACCTTCTCTTCTTAGCTTGTTTTCAAAACTGTATTTTCAAAATCTTCTTTCTGTTTTCAAAACATTCTTCTGGTATTTGAAGGGCATTATTCCCGGTGAAACTCTTCAGATACCTATGTGACCTTTGTCCATCTTCACTTCTTCTGTTTTCAAAAACCATTAACTGTTTATCATATATATATTCAACTGTTATCCATCAATTACTGGTAAGGCTCTGTACATACTTCTTCAATGGCCTCCACTCCATCCAGGTTAGGCTTTACAAGCTTTCAATTTACAGTCTTTATTTAAATTACTGTCAAATATAAACTGTGCATATATATTAGTTTAGAACTACGTTTGAGTATAAACCTTAGGACAGTTAAACTATATATATATTATAGGAATATGGCCTAGGATTGAGAATGTCTTCCCGGTGAAGGCTCTTTCCTAATTAGAGATCTGTAGTTCAAACCCCCAAGATGAATTATTCCCGGTGAAACATCTTGGTAAAAACCTTAGAATCCAAATAATAGGACACATCCACCCAAAGAGGAATTATTCCCGGTGAAACCTCTTACCCATTTGCTTAGAGCCAAAATAAGTTCAAAACTACATAGCTTTCTCTTGTGCTATAACAAGGACCCTCGATTAGCCTCCTCTTGGGCTTTGTACAAGGACCCACAGGCTTCTTAAAAGCATTTCTAGCTTCCTCTTGAGCTTGTATACAAGGACCCATCAGGTTTCTTATAAACATAGGAACAGGTCTTTAGTCACCTTTTAGCCTACCCTGGTGAGTTTCTTCCAATTTAAACCAGACTTTAAACAAGCTAAGTTTGTCTCAATTTTGCATTGAGTACACCTTTTGGAATGAGAGACATGGACAGTCTCTGTCACCCTTATCTTCATCAATCTTCCTTAGCAGAGTCTAGGATCCATGTTTGATCATCCTCAGCATGTGTCAGCCTTCATCTTGGGCTTTAAACAAGAAGTCTCCATTAGATAATCTTTCTGCCATTCATTTCAATAAAATCCCTGGAAAGGGTTAGCTTCCACACATTCTTTCATTTTTAATATAAACCCCTGGAAAGGGTTAGCCTCCAAAGTCAATTTAAAATCAATCCATATTTCAATCACAAAATCCCTGGAAAGGGTTAGCTTCCACACATTCTTTCATTTTTAATATAAACCCCTAGAAAGGGTTAGCCTCCAAAGTCAATTATTAAATGTCAAAAAATAAAGATTCATTTCTCTTAGGAGATAATTTCCCCAAAAGAGTCAAAACCCCTGGAAAGGGTCAGCCTCCAAAAACATGATAAAGTCAGTCTTTTAACAGACAAATTCACCAGCCGAGTCAAAATCCCTGGAAAGGGTTAGCTTCCAAAAAAAAAACAGTCTTTTAATAAATAAAATCTCCTCAGTAGAGTCAAAACCAACAAAAATAGTTAGCCTCAACCTTGGGCTTCATACAAGGCACCCAAACAATAAAACTCCCCTGTCAAGAGTCAGCCTCAACCTTGGGCATTGTACAAGGCAGATAATAGAGTCTCCCCAGTGAGTTCTTCATCATTCAGTAGCCACAACCTTGGGCTTTGTACAAGGCAGATAAACCATATTTTCATGTGTCAAAGATTCCTAAAACCTAGGATCTTTTCCCCATAGAGTCATCCATACTCAATTCATTTATTTAAGAGTCTGCCACAACCTTGGGCTTTGTACAAGGCAGAAAATAATGTTTTCCCTAGCTAGAGTCAGCCACAACCTTGGGCTTTGTACAAGGCACATAAAATAGAGTCATTCATTTAATTATCCTCAGCAGTCAGCCACAACCTTGGGCTTTGTACAAGGCACATAAATAGAGTCTCCCTAAGTAGAGTCAGCCTCAATTCTGGGCTTTTGTACAGAACACTAAAATACCCTGTAATTAATCCCCAGTGGAGTCATCTCCCAGAGTCAATAATATTAATTAATCAATCAAAAAGCCTCAAGCTTGGGCCTCATACAAGCCAGCTAAAGTCAAATCTTTTATACAGTAGATAGACATAGCTTATCTCTATAGAGAGATATTTTTACTACTCTACCACATTCAAACAAACAAACATTTCCATTTCATTTCAATTTTAATCAAGTCTCCCATTTAGGATTTTGAAAGGCATGAGCTGGCAGTAAAACCCAGACATGTGGTAACTTTCCCTAATTTGGATGAGCATCTTTCTTTCATTTAAGAGGCATTTGACTGGTATACTTGCACATACACAAGTAAGGTCCCCCTCTTGAATGAAATGAATTCAGTTATTCTGTCACTCCTTTAAATGTTTGTGGTAGAATAGTACAAATACCTCTCTGTAGAGATAATTTCATGTCTCTTTACTGTAAACAGAGATTTAATTCCAAGCTTCAACCTTGAGCTTTAAGCAAGGCACCAAAAATAATTAATTTCCCTAGTTAGTTCCCCGAACTACATTAAGCTCTAACTTCCACTAGGGATATGTAGGCATGAGGTTCACAAGGAATCTCAGCGAGCTAATAAAATACCAAAAATAGCCAGTTTGTTTGTCTGTCTGTCTTTTTTTAATCAATTCAATTCCTTCTCCTAATACAAAGGAGAAACTTTCCCAATCATTAGCAATAAACACAATCACAAATGACACAGAGAAGGTTCCTGTAGAGTACTACAGATATGTAGGGTGTTTAAACACTTCCCTATGTATAACCGACCTCCCGGACTCCAGAATTTCTAGTCTAGGTGAAATCCCCACACTTAGCAAACTCCTAGGGTTTAGTTGAGATCTTTTTTCCCCTTTCCTACTCGTAGGACAAATAAGAAAGTTCGTGTGATATCGTAGGAAGAACTGAAACAAAATTCATCCCACCACGGGCGCATTCTCCTTCCAAATTTCGCGTGAAGGGTTTAGCGTGCCGTCCTTGTTAGAACAAGATTTGTTCTGATCAATTATCTTAGTTTTGATGATAACAATAATATGAATTTTGCTTAAGATAATATGGTACTCTAATCCAATGCAATTTCCTTTTCAGGAAATATATAAAGAGTATGCATAATTCAGTGCTCAGAAGCTTTGTCTCAAAGGGTTCAGCATGCAACATCAGAACATGGTCTGGCAAGACATCAGAAGATGGTCGAAGCAGAATCAGAACATGGGTCTATGGAAACATCAGAAGAACATGAGATCATAAGCACTGAATTTCTGATGGTATCACGCTCAGAAGCACTTCAAGGTCAGAAGATCAGAAGATGCTTTGCACCAAGCTATTTGACTCTGATGATATTCAAACGTTGTATTCACAAACATCAGATCAGAAGGAAGTACAAGTGGCAAGCTACGCTGACTGACAAAAGGAACGTTAAAAGCTATTATAGGCTACGTCAGTAGACACAGCGTGAACAAGGCTCGAGGTAGTTGACAAAAGCGTATAACATTAAATGCGATGCTGTACGGAACACGCAAAGCATTAAATGCACTCAACGGTCATCTTCTCCAACGCCTATAAATATGAAGTTCTGATGAGAAGCAAGGTTAACGATTCTGCACAAAAACAACTCATATTAACTTGCTGAAACTCTGTTCTACTCAAAGCTCAGAATCTTCATCTTCATCAAAGCTCACTACATTGCTGTTGTAATATATTAGTGAGATTAATCTTAAACGTTAAGAGAAATATCACAGTTTGTGATTATAGCTTTTAAGAAGCAATTGTAATACTCTTAGAATTGATTACATTAAGTTGTAAGGAACTAGAGTGATCGTGTGGATCAGAATACTCTAGGAAGTCTTAGAGGTTATCTAAGCAGGTTGTAACTAGAGTGATCGTGTGGATCAGTATACTCTAGAAAAGTCTTAGAGGGTATCTAAGCAGTTGTTCCTGGAGTGATCAGTGTGTGATCAGAAGACTCTAGAAGACTTAGTTGCTGACTAAGTGGAGAACCATTGTAATCCGTGCGATTAGTGGATTAAATCCTCAGTTGAGGTAAATCATCTCTGCGGGGGTGGACTGGAGTAGTTTAGTTAACAACGAACCAGGATAAAAATAACTGTGCAATTTATTTTTATCTGTCAAGTTTTTAAAGCTACACTTATTCAAACCCCCCCCCCCCCCTTTCTAAGTGTTTTTCTATCCTTCAATTGGCATCAGAGCGCCGGTTCTAAGGTGCAAGCACTTAACCGTGTTTAGAAAAGATTCAGGAAGAGAAAAACTCTTCAGTAAAAGATGGTTGATGAAAGTGAAAAGTCTACACCTGCATCTACATCTGGCTCTGCTGAGCAACACAACGGTAACAATGGTTATACTAGACCGCCGGTATTTGATGGTGAAAACTTTGAATACTGGAAAGATAAACTGGAAAGTTACTTTCTTGGTCTAGATGGTGATCTATGGGATCTTCTGATGGATGGTTACAAACATCCAGTAAATGCCAGTGGCGTAAAGCTGACAAGGCAAGAAATGAACGATGATTAGAAGAAGCTTTTCAGGAATCATCATAAATGCAGAACTGTTTTGCTGAATGCTATCTCTCATGCTGAGTATGAGAAGATATCTAACAGGGAAACGGCCTATGACATATATGAGTCCTTGAAAATGACTCATGAAGGAAATTCTCAAGTCAAGGAGACTAAAGCTCTCGCTTTAATCCAGAAATATGAAGCCTTCAAGATGGAGGATGATGAAGACATTGAAAAGATGTTTTCAAGATTTCAAACTCTTACTGCTGGATTGAGAGTTCTTGACAAGGGATACACCAAGGCTGATCATGTAAAGAAGATCATCAGAAGCTTACCCAGAAGATGGGGTCCTATGGTGACTGCATTCAAGATTGCAAAGAATCTGAATGAAGTTTCTCTGGAAGAGCTTATCAGTGCCTTGAGAAGTCATGAAATAGAGCTGGACGCAAATGAGCCTCAAAAGAAAGGTAAGTCTATTGCATTAAAATCCAATATCAAGAAATGCACTAACGCTTTTCAGGCTAGAGAAGAAGATCCTGAAGAATCAGAATCTGAAGAAGAAGATGAACTGTCCTTGATCTCCAGAAGGCTAAATCAACTCTGGAAGAACAAGCAAAGGAAGTTCAGAGGCTTCAGAAGTTCAAAGAAATTTGAACGTGGAGAATCTTCTGATGACAGAAGATTTGACAAGAAGAAGGTCATGTGCTATGAATGCAATGAGCCTGGACACTTCAAGAATGAATGTCCAAAACTTCAGAATGAAAATCCCAAGAAGAAGTTTCATAAGAAGAAAGGTCTTATGGCAACCTGGGATGAGTTAGAAGATGATTTAGACTCTGAAGATGAACAGGCTAACTGTGCGCTGATGGCGACAGAAGATGACGAATCAGAATCTACATCAGAATCAGATTCTGAAGAGGTATTTTCTGAACTTACTAGAGATGAGTTAGTTTCCGGTCTAACTGAACTTCTGGAACTCAAGTCTCAGATCAGTCTCAAATACAAAAAGCTGAAAAAGCTATTTGAATTTGAAACAAAGAAGCTTGAGTTGGAGAATTCTGAATTAAAAGAAAAACTTTTAAAATTATCCAATAATGTTGGATCTCCTTCTGATTCAGAAAAATCCACTCCTAGTCTAAACCATATTCTGAAAGAATATGATTTAAGTTTCAGGAAGTTCTTATCTAGAAGTATTGGCAGAAGTCAGCTAGCTTCTATGATATATGCTGTGTCTGGAAACAAAAGAGTCGACATTGGTTTTGAGGGTGAAACCCCATACAAACTTGAACCTGTTGATGAAATGAAATTCACATACAAGCCATTGTATGATCAGTTCAAGTATGGCCACTCCCATGATATTAGGCACACTTCACATGCTCAAAGTTTTCACATAACACACACCAAAAAGCATGTGACACAATCTAGGAAATATCATGAAACTCACATTAAAAATTATCATGTTGTTCCTCCTATTGCTTACAATGTTAAACCCAAGTTCAATCAGAACTTGAGAAAATCTAACAAGAAAGGACCCAAAAAGATGTGGGTACCTAAGGATAAGATTATTCCTATTGCAGATATCCTTGACTGCAAAAAGGAAAAAGCACAACATGTCGTGGTACCTGGACTCTGGATGCTCACGACACATGACAGGAAGAAGGTCTATGTTCCAAGACCTGGTGCTTAAGTCTGGAGGAGAAGTCAAGTTTGGAGGAGATCAGAAGGGCAAGATAATTGGCTCTGGAACTATAAAGTCTGGTAACTCTCCTTCCATTTCTAATGTACTTCTTGTAGAAGGATTAACACATAACCTCTTATCTATCAGTCAATTGAGTGACAATGGTTATGATATAATCTTTAATCAAGAGTCTTGCAAGGCTGTAAATCAGAAGGATGGCTCAATCCTATTTACAGGCAAGAGGAAGAAAAACATTTATAAGACAGATCTGCAAGATCTTATGATTCAGAAGGTGACTTGTCTTATGTCTGTTTCTGAAGAGCAGTGGGTCTGGCACAGAAGATTAGGTCATGCTAGTTTGAGAAAGATTTCTCAGATTAACAAACTGGATCTTGTCAGAGGACTCCCTAATCTGAAATTTAAATCAGATGCTCTTTGTGAAGCATGTCAGAAGGGCAAGTTCTCCAAACCTGCATTCAAGTCCAAGAATGTTGTTTCTACCTCAAGGCCATTAGAACTCTTGCACATTGATCTGTTTGGCCCAGTCAAAACAGCATCTGTCAGAGGGAAGAAATATGGATTAGTCATCGTAGATGATTATAGCCGCTGGACTTGGGTAAAATTCTTGAAACACAAGGATGAGTCTCATTCAGTGTTCTTTGATTTCTGCATTCAGATTCAATCTGAAAAAGAGTGTAAAATCATAAAGGTCAGAAGTGATCATGGTGGTGAATTTGAGAACAGATCCTTTGAAGAATTCTTCAAAGAAAATGGTATTGCCCATGATTTCTCTTGTCCTAGAACTCCACAGCAAAATGGGGTTGTAGAACGAAAGAATAGGACTCTGCAAGAAATGGCCAGAACCATGATCAATGAAACCAATATGGCTAAGCATTTCTGGGCAGAAGCAATAAACACTGCATGCTATATTCAGAATAGAATCTCTATCAGACCTATTCTAAATAAGACTCCTTATGAACTGTGGAAGAATAGAAAGCCTAACATTTCATATTTCCATCCTTTTGGATGTGTATGCTTTATTCTGAACACTAAAGATCATCTTGGTAAGTTTGATTCCAAAGCACAAAAGTGTTTCCTTCTTGGATATTCTGAACGCTCAAAAGGCTACAGAGTATACAATACTGAAACATTGACTGTAGAAGAATCAATCAATATCAGGTTTGATGATAAGCTTGGTTCTGAAAAACCAAAGCAGTTTGATAATTTTGCAGATTGTGATATTGACATATCAGAAGTTGTTGAGCCAAGAAGCAACGCATCAGAAGCAGAGCTTCTCAGAAGCAAAGAATCTGAAGATCAAGTATCAGCTTCTCTGGAGAATCTAAGCATTTCTGAAGAACCACCTGTCAGAAGATCACCCAGACTCATCTCTGATCATTCAGAAGATGTCATTCTTGGAAAGAAGGATGATCCAATCAGAACAAGAGCATTCCTTAAGAACAATGCAGACTGTCAATTAGGTCTTGTATCTTTGATCGAGCCAACTTCTGTTGATCATGCTCTAGAAGATCCAGACTGGATAATTGCTATGCAAGAAGAACTGAATCAGTTTACAAGGAATGATGTTTGGGATCTTGTTCCTAGACCAGATGGATGCAATATAATCGGTACAAAATGGGTCTTCAGAAACAAGCTCAGTGAGAAAGGTGAAGTGGTAAGGAACAAAGCCAGACTGGTGGCTCAGGGTTATAGTCAGCAAGAAGGGATTGACTATACAGAAACCTTTGCACCAGTGGCCAGGTTAGAATCTATTCGTCTATTAATTTCATTTGCCACTCAACATAACATCACTCTCTATCAGATGGATGTTAAGAGTGCCTTTTTAAATTGTTATATAGATGAAGAAGTTTATGTCCATCAACCTCCTGGTTTTGAAGACTCTATGTCTCCTAATCATGTTTTTAAATTAAAGAAATCGCTATATGGATTGAAACAAGCTCCCAGAGCTTGGTATGAACGCTTAAGTTCTTTCCTTCTGAATAATGGTTTCACTAGAGGAAAAGTGGACACTACTCTCTTTTGTAAAACCTTTAAAAGGGATATTTTAATTTGTCAAATATATGTAGATGATATTATTTTTGGAACATCTAATGCTACACTTGGAAAGGAGTTTGCTGAGTCTATGCAGACTGAGTTTGAAATGAGCATGATGGGAGAACTCAAGTATTTCCTTGGAATACAAATAAATCAAACATCAGAAGGAACGTATGTTCACCAAACCAAGTATGTGAAGGAACTTCTGAAGAAGTTTAATCTTCTAGACTGCAAAGAAGCCAAAACTCCTATGCATCCAACATGCATCCTAGGTAAGGATGAGGTAAGTAAGAAGGTAGATCAGAAGTTATACAGAGGTATGATTGGATCTCTTCTATATTTGACTGCTTCTAGACCTGACATTCTGTTCAGTGTTTGTTTGTGTGCTAGATTCCAATCAGATCCTAGAGAATCTCATTTAACTGCTGTTAAGAGAATTCTAAGGTATCTGAAAGGTACTACTAATGTTGGCTTAGTTTACAGAAAATCTAAAGAATACAACTTAGTAGGATTCTGCGATGCTGACTATGCTGGAGACAGAATTGAAAGAAAAAGTACTTCAGGAAGTTGCCAATTTCTTGGAAGTCATTTGATCTCTTGGTATAGCAAGAAGCAAGCAACTATTGCTCTATCAACAACAGAAGCAGAATATGTCGCTGCTGCTGGTTGTAGTACACAGATGCTCTGGATGAAGAGTCAGTTAGAAGATTATCAGATATATGAGAGTAACATTCCTATATTCTGTGATAATACTTCTGCTATATGCTTATCTAAGAATCCTATTCTTCATTCAAAGGCTAAACATATTGAGATCAAACATCATTTCATAAGGGACTATGTTCAGAAGGGTGTTATATCTTTAAACTTTGTTGATACAGATCATCAATGGGCTGATATCTTTACAAAACCCCTGGCTGAAGATAGGTTTAAGTTCATTCTGAAGAACATCAGTATGGATTTATGCCCAGAATGAGAAGATGAGAAGTTCTTATGTATGAGTATCTTCTGAAATGAAAATGGACTATTTTCTAATCAGAAGTTCTGATTGAAATCTTTTAGAAATTATGATTCGGTTATTACTAACGTTTCATTGTCTAAGTTGATTCAGAACCTCTTTTAAAGCAAAACAGTTGTAACGTTTTATCTCGGGATGGTAAACCTGTCGTTACTATTCATGGATAAGCGCGCGTGCAGTTGAAGGGACGCCGACCATAGGTAACTGTGCTAGTCACCTCATTTGTCTTTATTATCTCTCCTCATGTCACGTAACATTAAATATTATCCATCATTTGTTTCATTTTATTTTCTTTTAAATACTCTTCAAACGCTCCTCTTTCCCTCTTATATTTTCTCTATTACACTTTGTCTTTGTTTTCCTTCCCTATCTTTTTGCATTCATATCAAACCCTAGCTGTTCATTATCTGCAAATCCATCATGAACTCTTCATCAAGCCCAGGAAACCATGAAAATGATCAAAACAAAAAGAGAAAAGCTGTTGAACCATCTCCTTCCAAACCCAAAAAGATAAAGATCACCTATGACCCTCTCAAGGTGAATCCATTCGAAGCAATGTTATCTGGAAACTATTCTAGACGTGTGTTTCAACCCCCTGGTGAAAGCCCTCCATCATCTCCATCTTCTTCCTCATCTTTTTACCTTCAAGACTCAACTTCCTCCTCATCTAACCTTTCCTCTCCCTCAACCCATTCCAAAGAAATCTCCTCATCTTCACCTGCTGAGAATGTTGTCTCTGATAAAGATTGTGGAAGATCTGCATCAGAACCAAGTCTCCCTGACCCCTCGCCTGGAAGCCCAAGAAGCAGTCAATGATGCGGTTCACTCCTTCATGGCATGCTGGCACAGATTTTGTCTTAGCTAGGGTCTTAGGCTTTGGTCTTAGTAGTTTTCTTTCCTTGTTGCATCTGCTTGTTAAACATCTTCTCATGTAATATCTTTTGATTATCAATGAAAAGTTTCTTTGCTTTTACATTCCAGTGATTTTATTTGTCGTTTTATTCATCTGAATCTTGTGAAATACTCTTTTTGATGTTATGACAAAAAGGGGGAGAAGATAAATGATAAATGATTTGATTAATCTATCAGTTGCTGGGTAAAGCTCCCACACATTTACTAACAAGAACTGCAAGTTCTATATGGTTTAAGTGTTTTGCAGGTATAAAGAAGTGAAGAGAATCTTCAAAGCAAACACAAGAAGCAAAACCATAAGAAGTGTTATTCTGTAAAAAGAATAAGCTCATGGAAACTGAAGCAAGCTGAGTGCTGTCAAGCTTTAGAAAGAAGAATGAATCAGAAGCACTGATAATAGAATTTGATCCATATTTGTCTATTTGCTTTGACAAAATTCTATTTGCTCTGATACATTATTTTAGCCTATATGGCTCTGATACATATCATGTGTTCGAATACACATTTTATGTTCTGACTCGTTCATGCTGACTTTTGTCGTTTAGTTTTTGTTCTTAACATTTCAGGATGTAGAGATGCTCAGATGATGCTCTGGTACATTCAACAATGTTCTGATACAAATCTAGCATGAAGTGATGTTGGTAGAAATTCAAAGCTCTGAAGCTATCCGAGGGAAGCAGAAATCAGAAGCTGTGAATGTTCTAAAGATCCAGAAAACTCAAGTTCTGAAGCTGTCCTAAATGGAAGCAGAAATCAGAAGCTGTGAATGTTCAGAAGATCAAAGAAATTCAAGTTCTGAAGCTGTCCTATATGGAAGCAGGAATCAGAAGCTGTGAGTGTTCTAGGGATCTAAAGAAATTCTAGTTCTGAAGCTGTCCAATGGAAGCAGAAGTCAGAAGCTATGAATTCTCTGAAGACAGAAGCTTATGTGATCGTCTCTACCGAAATAATCAGGGAAGTCTTTTATTAAAGTTCTTCGAGTATTTATTTCAGGGGGAGATTATTTATCTCAGGGGGAGATTGTTAGTCTCAGGGGGAGACATATTCATATGCTTATGCTATAGCTGTGTAATTTGTCTTTTGCCGTCTGTTCTTTCTGATCGCAAATTCATATCATTTATATATGTTTTTGTCATCATCAAAAAGGGGGAGATTGTTAGAACAAGATTTGTTCTGATCAATTATCTTAGTTTTGATGATAACAATAATATGAATTTTGCTTAAGATAATATGGTACTCTAATCCAATGCAATTTCCTTTTCAGGAAATATATAAAGAGTATGCATAATTCAGCGCTCAGAAGCTTTGTCTCAAAGGGTTCAGCATGCAACATCAGAACATGGTCTGGCAAGACATCAGAAGATGGTCGAAGCAGAATCAGAACATGGGTCTATGGAAGCATCAGAAGAACATGAGATCAGAAGCACTGAAGTTCTGATGGTATCACGCTCAGAAGCACTTCAAGGTCAGAAGATCAGAAGATGCTTTGCACCAAGCTGTTTGACTCTGATGATATTCAAACGTTGTATTCACAAACATCAGATCAGAAGGAAGTACAAGTGGCAAGCTACGCTGACTGACAAAAGGAACGTTAAAAGCTATTATAGGCTACGTCAGTAGACACAGCGTGAACAAGGCTCGAGGTAGTTGACAAAAGCGTATAACATTAAATGCGATGCTGTACGGAACACGCAAAGCATTAAATGCACTCAACGGTCATCTTCTCCAACGCCTATAAATATGAAGTTCTGATGAGAAGCAAGGTTAACGATTCTGCACAAAAACAACTCATATTAACTTGCTGAAACTCTGTTCTACTCAAAGCTCAGAATCTTCATCTTCATCAAAGCTCACTACATTGCTGTTGTAATATATTAGTGAGATTAAGCTTAAACGTTAAGAGAAATATCACAGTTTGTGATTATAGCTTTTAAGAAGCAATTGTAATACTCTTAGAATTGATTACATTAAGTTGTAAGGAACTAGAGTGATCGTGTGGATCAGAATACTCTAGGAAGTCTTAGAGGTTATCTAAGCAGGTTGTAACTAGAGTGATCGTGTGGATCAGTATACTCTAGAAAAGTCTTAGAGGGTATCTAAGCAGTTGTTCCTGGAGTGATCAGTGTGTGATCAGAAGACTCTGGAAGACTTAGTTGCTGACTAAGTGGAGAACCATTGTAATCCGTGCGATTAGTGGATTAAATCCTCAGTTGAGGTAAATCATCTCTGCGGGGGTGGACTGGAGTAGTTTAGTTAACAACGAACCAGGATAAAAATAACTGTGCAATTTATTTTTATCTGTCAAGTTTTTAAAGCTACACTTATTCAAACCCCCCCCCCCCCCTTTCTAAGTGTTTTTCTATCCTTCAGTCATCCCAAGTGAAACGGGGAGGTAAAGAAAACGACCACCACACTTCTAATGATTCCTCATACCTTGATCAGGTCTTTCGAAGAAGGCATTCTGCTCTTCCACAGCTCCATTATTTAGCACATAGTAACACATTGGTCTGTGTTTCGCCATTTCTTCTTCGTCAGCTTCCTCGCAATCTTCGACTTTCGTCTCTTGGTAAAATTCATGGGGAAGGACCGACACCACGTTGCAGTTGAAATTTATAGATGAAACTCCGTCTGAATCAAAATCATTAGTCATCCTATCGTCTTCTTTCCAAGGACTAGACTGCATCTTTTCCTCTTCTTTTTCATTTTCAGAACTGAACAACTTGCGTTCTACAGGAGGTTTGTTTGACTTTGCCCCCTGCATTGGGACTTTGGTGCTGCTGGATTCTCCAACATCCTTCGTCTTGGATTCTTTCTGGGCTTTCTTCATTCTCTGGTGTCTCCTCCATTGAGATCCGGACATTGGATTCCTACCTTTGTAATTCTCAAGCCTGTACATTTCTCGATTTGACGTCTGGAACTGCCTTCTATAAGCCATTGCAGTTCGTCCACCTTGATCCCAGCTTCGCCATTTGTTATTCCCTGCACCAGCTTGTGTCCATCTATCCATGGGTACTTCTGCGGGGAGTTTGAATGTCACTATGCGAGCCTTGGTATGAGGGCTATCAGGCCTTCTTGATGGTGTTCGATTATCGAACACATACATGTTGGGATTGACTCCTTGAACATCCCAACCAGTAGAGAATGATATCCTTTCGAATGATTCTGCCATTAGATTATCATATACTGCCCCACACCTGGGACACATAATGATTTCTGTCTTTCCCTTATGACATCGAACCAAGAAACTTACAAGGATTTCTCCAGGCCTTGTGTAAACCTTCAGCAACTGGTTTTCTTGCCTCCAGTGCCCCTGCATTTTGTTTCGTTGGGCCCTTTCATAGTTAGCTTGGACCCTTTGATTCAGGATAATCGAGCACCTTGGACACATTATCATCTGTCCAGCATTTTTTTTGTGGCACCTCCAGAGATAATCTTTCAAGCTTTCATTTTCCCTTGGATTTCCATAGTTTCCTTTTTCTCTTACTTTCACCATACACTTCTCTAGCTCCTCGATTTCAAATAAAGGTTACCCAAAGTTCACCATATTGACTCATGTTGGGGGAACTTCGGAAATTCTTATCTGTTGGAGCTTCACCCTGAGGTCTTCAGTGGCCTCACTAGTTTTCTCCCTAAGACCTTCAGTGGTCTTTGACTCGAATGCCTCTTCAACATCAGTGTTGAAGATCACATTGTTGCTTAGGCTCTCAGTAGCCTGCTTTCCTGTCGAAACCATCTCCCATTCTGCGATGTCAGCTTCGGACACATCCACCATGTTGATGTCGATTGGTTCAGCATAGTTGGTGTCACCGACATTGAGGAGATCATCATCGACCTTCATGTTATTCTTTCCTTTGTCAACGAACTTCAAACGACCATCCTTGATAGCATTTTGAATTAGATCCCTGAAAAGAAAGCATTGTGAGGTTTTATGGCCTAAAAATCCATGATATTTACAAAAACCTCGTTTCTTGTGTTGTTCCAACGGAGGAACTTTGGAATTGGAGGCACTATCATCTGGCCATCTTTTACTAATAAGTCAAAAATTTCGTCACATTTAGTGACGTCAAAAGTGTATGTTTTCTTTGGGAATTTGTCGTTCTTGTCATTTTCGACAGGATTTTTCCCATTAGAGGGGGTGAGCAGTTTACAAGAGTATGGAGGTGCTTCTTTTAATCCAGCCAAGTCTATTTCGACCTCTTCGAAACTATATGAATCCTTGAAGGTTTCACCTTCAGCATCTTCAGCCTCAATATATGCTACTCTCTCCTTCTTATAATTCTTATTTGCTCTGGCCTTTCCAGCTTTCAGTCGTTCGACTTGTCGAACTCTATCTGCCAACTGGGCCATATCTCTCAAATATTGAGTATCTAACTTCTTTCTGATTGAATAGTCCAAACCTCCTGCGGCCATTTCGACTAATTCATGTTCCAGAACAACTGTGAAGCATCTTGATTTCAATAAACAGAACCAATTCAAGTAGTCATCTATAGGCTCTGTGAATTTCCTCTTAATGCTAGCCAACTCTTTCAAACTAATCTTGGTTTGTCCCATGTAGAATTGTTCATGGAACATCCTCTCCAAGTGTTCCCAAGCGTCTATAGAATTTGGAGGTAAAGTGGTGAACCACGTAAAAGCATTTTTTTTAACGAACTAGGGAAATATTTAATTCTCAAATTCTCGTTTCCCGTTAAATCACCAGCCTCTGTCAAATATATCCTATGGACAAAAGACCAAGGAATATCTTATTGGATGGATTCTTCTTTGAATAAAGAATAGAACACAAGGAATTTAGAGAAAGGATTGTTAATGCTTGGCATTCAAGTCATAAAAGAGAAATCAAGGATTGGAAAACAAAAGGGGTTCTCTCACCTAGGCCTTTTGAAGAATGGATTAGTTCAAGAGCTGCTTAACTTAGGATGCCTTATCTTCCAGAAACATCTGCACCACCTGTTAAAAAACCTCTTGTACCCGTTGTTTCTCCTCCAAATAATGGAAGATCTCCAACTAGCCTTGAAGAATTTGAAGAAATCAAGGGAGTGTTGGAAGAACAAGTTTGAACCTTTAGAATTTGAGAAGAGTATCATGGATGATCTCTTTGAAGAACAAATCAAAGAAAAATATGACTTACTTTTCCTCCAAAATGGGTGGCTTATGGAAAAAGATGCTACAATTGCTAGGTATGCAAGAGAAAAGAAGAGGAAGCAAGAAGAAGCACTCTCTCCTAAGGCAAATGCATGGAAGATCATCATTGAAAAGATTGAAAGAACAAAGTTGAATAATCAAAGGGGAAGAACCAAGATGACATGGATACTTCAAATTGAGATCTCTTAGGATTGCTTTAAGATTTTCTAGCTTTCTTTATTATTTCTATCTTGTAACTCTTGAAATTATTTGTACATTGGATGACCCTTGTAACACCCCATATTTTATATTTATTAATTTAATTGGAGTTTAAATTGATTTATTGGATTATTGGTATTTTAAATTGGACTTAAGTTGGAAATTGTCAATAAATAAGGTTATTGGGCCAAGTTGTGGTTAGTAATGGAGGGGGTGTGATTGGTAGGCCCTATTACTAAAGTTATTTTGCTTTATTTTCATAAAATAAGATAATTGGGAAAAGGAGAGAATAGAAGCAAAGGAGAAGGGAAGTTCAGAACGTGAGAAGAGCAGAGAACGTGAAGAAGCGCGAAGAGAGGGAGACTCAAGATTAACCTTAAGGCAAGGGGGGACTCTTCCATTTAGCATATATTATGAGATTATAGATGGTGGGATTGAATGAGTATGTTGTTTATGTCAATTGTGATGTGTTAGGTTTTGGGATAATTGGGGTTTTGGGAGATTTGATGAATTGACTGAATGATGTTATGTATGATGTTAGATTACCATTAAAACGTGCTAAGGTTGTGTTAAAATGTGTATTCTTGTACTGTTTGGTGATTTAACATGTCATGGTACTGTTTATGGTGATTTCCAGTAAACAACCGCTAGTCTTCCAAATTATAAATATACTTTGGTTACTCGCAGGATCGACTAGATTGATCCTAGGACATAGTCAAAGAGTTGCCTTTCAAGATAATTTGGTTCATATTCTCTTGGTCTTTTGTTTCGCTTCGAAAACTTGGTTGTGGTATGAACGTATAAATAACTTGTGAAATAAACTAACAAAGTACACAACTAAAAGTAAACTTGTTATAATCGTAAATAGAACTTTGACGAAGATGTAAAAAAATGTAAGTTTCAGAAATGTAAAGTGCAAGAATGTAACAACTTAACGAAATAAGTAAAGACACTTGAATCAAAAGAAAAACTAGGCGAAAAAGTAAAGGAAATTAAAAGACATTTCGATTCTATAATAGAAATACAAACATATTTAAAGTGTTGGTGTCATACGTACATTTCTTAGCGAACTCTTTCTCTTAACACTTGATACTTGAGTGATTTGTGAGTGATTTGTACAAAATGAACACCCTGGATCCTGATACTAAGTCGACCCTAACGGTCCTACGCTAACGAAATGCCACGTTGCCCACATGCATGTGTTTCGAATCCATGGAGCGCCATCTGTCCTCGTTGGTGTAATCAGACTATTCGAAATTCAAAACCTCCCGCCTGAATCCTATTTCGATACGTGGCAACGTGAGAATACTGCGAAATACTTCAAGTTTCAGTACTCTTGTATTTCAGAAAACCATTTAAGTCTTGAAGACAACCTATCTCGATTCAGCTTCGATTTTAGGAATCTTCATCATAAATAACATCCTCGAAAATGGCCATCGAAAGCCATTTTCTTTTCGAACCTTAAGTCTTCGAAAAAGCATATTTAATAATCGAATTCTTCAGCTAACACTCTCCCCCTTTTGTCAGAAATCAAAAAGCGTTAATAAAATAAGAGACTTTCAGATAAAACAAAAAGATATTCATTGATGAAAACAAATGCAACACAAAAACAAGAAATTTGAAACAAAAAAAATAAAACAAGACAAAAAATATTGCCAGAAGGTTTAAACTAGAACTAAGGTTGACGAGAGACAAGAGAAAGCACAAGATTCTTGATCTCATTTGTAGATTCCTCTTGTTTAGCCATCCAGGACTTGATCTCCTTGTTTGTTTCATCCTGCTTGTCCAGACGTTCCTTAACAACTACATTCTCCTTCTTCAACTTATTCAACGTTTCAAGCACAAGAGAAGATGAAGCAGAAGTTGAAGCAATAGTAGAAGTTGCGACCATAGTAGGAGTAGATACAAACTTAGAAAACAAGGTGTCAGCGTCTACCATCAAGGTTGGTGCTTTTCTAGCAGAAGTAGCCTTGGGCACACAAGAAAAAGGTTTTTTCAATAAAACAAGAGCCAAAGAATTTTTTTCACCAGCATCTTCTATATTAGCTTCGGCATCAAAAATATCCATAGGTTCAAAAGATGGATTCTAAGGAGCGTTGTCGATCTGTAGAAGAGGCTTCTTAGCCCAAAGATTCATAACTACAGTCATGAAGGCATTCAGACACTCAGAAAATTTCTCATGAACATGAGAGCGGCACATTTATTTAAGTTTGAGGGATTCATAATTGAATCTCCTTCTGAATGTATCCCAAAGAGCATCTGAAGCAGCTGGGTTCAAATTTCTTTCACAATCAGCCTTCATCTTTTTAATCGAAACCTGCATCTCTGTTTCAAAATTATGAAGTAACATTTGAACATCTGATATGGTAGGGTTTGGAGTAGGTGTTGGAACATCAACTACAGTCCTAAAAAAGTCATTAATTCAGGATAGTGAACTGGTTGAGGTTCTGATGTGGAGATAGGTGAGTTGGGTGTGTTAGAAGGTGAGTTGTGTGGTGAAGGTGAGGGTGAGATAACGTGAACTTTTGGTGAGGATGGGATGTATATAGGTTATGGGGAGTGAGGTGGAGGTTGTTCTGATGACTCAGGAATTGCAAAATTGTTGTGAGCTGGAATATCAAGATTTTTCATAGCCAAAGGGCTTGTATAGCCAGGAATATCCCATGATCCTGTATACCACTCATAAGGTTTTGGAATTTGGTTTAATGAGGGTTGATGTTCTGTTTCTTAGGGAGGTGGAAGTTCTGAAGTGTTTGGATTTGTTAGTTGGGGAGCAAAAATAGGAATTTCCTGTTGGTTTTCTGGTTGAGTTTTGGTTGGGGATTCTGGTGGTTGAGAAGTTTTAGGTAGTTCTGGAGGGGGAAGTTCAAAGTTATCTATGTGAGATAACACTTGTGAAATTTGTGGGTTTTGTTTTTGATATTCTGAAGGTAGTGCTTGTCATACCCCAAATTTGTCCTACCCCTTTACTTCTAACTGGCTTAGGCTTTACATTCATGTACATACATCACCTAGGTCATAATCCATACCCATGCATGCATATCATTGGTGCTATTCAAAGGCTAGCAAGAAAAAGCTCTGTTGCAAAGAATTTTGATCAGAGAATAAGGAGACTGAGGTATAATCATGTGGGTCTATGTTCAAGGAAGTCCTCCTGGGTTGGGGTTTCTCTCTGTCTCAAGTCAAGGCATTGGTTGAAGGATACAGGCTTGCAAATCATCCGGTTCTTTAAATCAGGGCTTCTTTGACCAAAGTCAAACAGTTGACTTTTTGGTCAACATTCAATCAGGAACGGATTCTATGTGTGAAAAGCTTCTCATACTGACTATGTGGATGTGTTTGTTTGACTGGATTTGGCTAGAAGAGATTTAATCGAGAATTTCATCAATAGTCAGAAAAATCAGAACAGTTGACTTTCGGGTCAAAATCGGAAGAATTATTCAGATATTGACTTTTGGTGGAAAACCGGTCAAGGAAAGTCGAGGAATGGATAAAATCGGGAGTTTGACAAAAAGTTGCCAAAAATAGAAAAATGACAAAAATGGAAAGTTTCCAACACTTAGAAAAATTTTGATGCTTTAAATCTTGTTGAGCAGTCCACTTCAGCACTAGTTTACACGTGGCAAATGACATTTCTTGAAGAAACTCACAACATCAAAGTTGTTCCTCTCATGGAGGAGAACAACTTTGTAGTTGAACACTTTTTCATTTGAAGCCTGTATGAAGAGTTAAAGGGGTGTGAAGTTTCTGGAAACTCATAGGAATCAAGTCACATTCCAGGTCACAAGGCAGGTCATGACCAGGCATTTCAGCAAACACATGGCATGCCAAATCCCCAGCCATTTTTAGAGCTCTACAAAAGTTCCATGAATGCAAACTCGGTATGCCTCTCTTCCTTGCCATCTCCTCTATCTATTGAAACAAGAATGGGGACAATTGAGTAAATATTGAGTGAGATGCAAGCTCTCAAAGTGGTGCCCCAACACTGGCCAAAACCTGCAGGCAGCCAAGGCAGATTCTTAAGGCACACGCATGCATTTCAGCAAACACATGGTGTGCCAAATGTCAATGCCTTTTTCTTCCTCCACAAGTCTCTATCTTAAACAAGCCCAGTTCTAAACTATTCCTTGTCATGTCCTCTATCCAATGAGACCAGTATCACTGATTTTGGACATGTATTGATCGAGATAGAGAGGCTCAAAGTACCACCCTCGCAGAGTCACAATCTGGCCATACGCATGTGACAGCATGCTGCTGGGCGTGTGCTGTGATGATTGCATGAGTTTAAGGCTATTTTTCTCATATTTCTAAGCCTTATCTTGAGATATTTTCAACACCAATCTTGTTCTATCCCATGCCCTCTTTGATATGACACCATTCTTGCATCACTTAACCACCCATGGCTTGAAATATAAGTGTCTAAAATGAGCACCACAGCATGAAGAAAAAAGCAAAGCTACACAACCATTGTAACACATAGAACATACTTCAAGTCCCACATTGGAAAAATGGAAAAGTTGTATCACAAGCTACACAAGCCAAGTCCCACACTCATGATACAATCCTCATGCAATCTCATGCACACTATATAAACTAACCTTGCCTCATTCTCATGACACTTCCATTCTTTTATTTCTCCACGTTTTCAATTTCAAACTTCACTTCCACCTCTCACTACACTCTCATTGCATACACTCATTCTACTCTCTTTCTCTTCCTCACTCTCTTCTCTCTCTCTCTCACTTCACACTCTTATTTCTCAAAACTCTCTCATCACTCTCCCTATTCTCTCTTCATTCTCTCCCGCACCATGAAAGAAAGTTTGTTACGTTGTGTAACAAACTCTAACTAACTTCTTCATCTCCTTCACATAACCACCATCTTCAATCACTAACCACCTCCATCTACAACCTTCAACAACCACCGTAACCACCTTCTTCTTCAGCTCTCAACCACCACCATGACCGAAGCTTCACTCTCCTCAACCTCTCCTCACCACTATCATTTTCGAAAGCACTGCATACGCTTCACCACCTTCACCCCAAGGTTCGAAATGCACACGGTTTTCTTTTCAAGAATCAAGGAAGAGGTTCTCTAAGTTTATTTCTCGGAGAATCGTAGTTGCTCTGTGCTTACTCATCTTCAACAACAACGAACACGGATCGGATTGTCGCAGCAAGGATCTCTCTCTCGTGACACTCCTTGGAGAATCTAACAAGTAAGCTTCCTTGAAACTCTCTCAGATTTCGAGTATGTTTAGATTTGCAAGCTTTAGTTCATTGAACATTTGAGGTGAAATCAATGTTGTGCATCCGTTTGTATGTTACATATGAGAAATCTTTTGATTCTTGAATCCTTCTTCGTTCTATGTGCAATGCTGATTATGCGTATGTTAGAGCTTGGAATTTAAGTAGCAAGGACGTGGAAAACCAGATTGATATGCTTAGGATGAGTTTGGTAAAACTGATGTTAGTTAGGGCTTTAGTTTTTGCCTCGGTTCTAGAGATAGAAGAAGAATTAGTGAAAACTATGGCCGGATTCGTGATCCACACGAAAAACTGAGTCAGGCGGTGGTGGTTTGATGAATTTCCGGGCGGTTTCATGGAATCTCCGCCGTGGGAGCCACCGGAGAAGACGACCGGAGGTCTCTCCGGCGCCGGCGTTCTTTTTATTTTATTTCCTCTTTCCATCTTCTACGTGGCATGCCGGGTACTGGTTTAGTTTCCCATTTCTTGGCTTTTTGTCTTTATTCAAATGATTGTTTGATGAGGTGGCGAGGTTTGATTTGCTGGAATTGTATTTTTGTCCTTATCTCATTAAAATCCACACTGACCAATTGATATTTCATGTCATGCATGCATGTTACGTTCATATAATTAACCATAGTGTAAAAATGAATAATATGCTGACTAATAAAAATAGATGAATCAAATGGTTTTTGTGTTGGGCTATGTACACCTTGGGCCTTACTATGCTTCTGGAACTGCACTCCCCATTTGCTAACGTACCACGCGTTTGATGGACTGGGCCAAACGCCCTTTGCTACCCCCACACCCCTGATCAGGCCCTGTTTTTGCTATAACTAATTTTCAGTTCACTAGAAAATGCTGGTTACACCCCCTGCCTGTTAGAATTAGTTTTATGTTAATTTTGTTTCCTTTCCGCTTTTAATTCAATTTCCTTTACAATAAAAATACATAAAAGATGGTTCTAGATATTTTAGGGTGTTTTGATATTTTGTGAATGTTTTGATATTATGTGAATATTTTGCGAATATTTTGTGAATATTTTGTGAGTATTTTTGTGAGTATTTTTAATAGCTTCAACAAATCATTTTGTTTTGTATGTTTTAGTTAGTCTAATTCCTTTTGTAAATAAATTGCTAATTGATTTTTAATTAGATTTAAATGCCTTTTAATTGATTTTGTTCGTATATCCTTAGTGTAGTTTAGACTTAGAATTCCCCTCATAAACACTAATAACAACTAGGCTTAGAGATTAGGCTAGTCCCCCTCTTTTTCATTCTTTTCTTTTTACAACACTAAAACATCTAAAAATACTTGAATAAAATCCCCTTTAAAAAATACAAAGAAAATACTTAAAACATTAATAAAAAAGTGAAAATCATTAAAAAGGGAATGGAAGCTTGAATCTCCCTTGCTTTAGGGAATCATTCGAGTGCCTGGATTTCCCTTGCTTTAGGGTTCCATTCGGGCGTAAGTTCCCAAATTCTAAAAGACACAAACCAAAGAGTAACTCGAGTTTCCCTTGCTTTAGGGATTTCCTCGAAACACTCAAACTCTCTTTCTTCTCTCTTTTTCTTAAGGGCATTGTTATCTCCGCTCCATTGCATCCTAGGTTGTCCCCTTATGCAAGAGCGAGAGCGTTAACGCCGCCTAACTAAAAAACACAAAAACAAACAGAAAATCTTTAGCCGAGCTACGGTAACTCTGATTCCTGAAAAGGATACGTAGGCAGCGGGGTAGGGCCCGTGCGAGTACAATTCTTTATTTTCCCTACATTTTGCATTCATTCGCATATATAGACATAGACATAGATACACACCCTTTAGATAGAAACAGACATAGGTGGATACCATCGAGTACGATGGGCGCGAGGGGTGCTAATACCTTCCCCTTGCGTAACCGACTCCCCTACCTTGATTCTCTGGTCGCAAGACCCGGTTCCTTCCTTTGTTAGGTTTTCTGATATTCCTTTCCCTTATGGGATAAATATATTGGTGGCGACTCTGTTCATTTTTCGCGAGCGTGCGACAGCTGGCGACTCTGCTGGGGATGTTGCTAGACCTATTGCGGGTCCATTCTTAGCGAGTCGATCCTAGCCTGCATTTGTTTGTTTATTTACTGGGTGTTTACTTGTTTTATGTCTATACCTTGTATATATGTTTGCATGCTTATTCTTTGCCTGCATATCATGTTTATTTCTGTTTGCACATCATGCATATGGATTATATTTTGTGTTCCCTAGGGTCTTCTGTTCTGTTTTGCAGGTGGGGGGTTTTTGTGTGGTAAAAGGCCCACTACCCAGGCCAGTGACACATAGGATTAGCGTGGATGCTCATGTTGACTCCCGTGGCCCTTGCTACGATCGAGTTCAACATGGGGTACCACAACTGGGCGAGGTTCTTTCATGGAACACTGTGTCTGGCACGCTTGCTGCCTCAAACACTTTGTACCCCATGGGAACTGTAGACCCTAGTGACCATTAGGGACCACTTGTCTGTGTCTAGACTTCATACCCGTGAGATTGGGGTGGGACAGGAAACCTTGGCTCCTACATACCTTTGGCTCTTCATATTTGAGGTCGGACCTTTATTTGGTATGTTCTCATGGTGCTTGGTATTCTGGTATACAAGAGGGCGCCGAACCTTTGATCCTGTGACACTTGGCCTGTACAGAGGTTTCATATCAGTCATTCAGAGGACAGTACATATGTTACTCAGATTATATGGACCTTGATCCCATGCTTGCATTGCATAACATCATTGCTTTATCCATTTCATTTATGGGAATCCTAAAGTCTATTTCCAAAAAAAAAAACTGAAAAAAGAAAAGAAAAGAAAAGAAAAGATATTCAAAAAAGAAAGCTTTGATTCCAAAAAAAATAGAACAAAAAAAAAGGCGTGAAAAAGCTTTAGGATCTCTCATAAATGAAACATGCATTCATACTATCATGCATTTCATGGTTCTCTCAGAGACTTATGGGACCCTTTCTATTCAGATTTCAAGATCAACAATAGAATTGACTTCTCACCGCTATGTGCTTGAAAGTTAACAATGGAACAACTTTGTGGGGTTTTGACTGAGATAAGAACGGAAATAGGGGCTGACATGAATCAGTGTATGGAGGTTATTCAAGCCTTTTTTGACAAGAAGAATTGAGACATGTTCCTCAGAGGCCTAATGGGATGTTGATCTCACCTCAAGAGAAGGTTTTGTGAATCAGAATGTTTGAAAGGATGTTGAGATTCTTGTTCTTGGTAAGGAGAGTTCACATCATTGAAGTCTTCGAGTTTCCGAGTATGGAAATTGACAAAAGGTTCCACCTCTTGGAGAAAAGGTTGAAAGTCATAGAAGGTCGTGACTCCATTGACTTATACATTGTGTGTTTGTGCCTAGTGCCTGATATCAAGAAATGCAAGGATCATCCACTCTCACTCCTAATGATGGATATTGAAGCTAAATTGGTAATCACCTCCCGTACATGTGTGGAAGTTGCTTGGGGCTCCCGCACGAGGGATAAGCAAGACGCACTCTTATCTTGAGCATTGCATCATTCGCATTGCTCGAATCCCTAAAGCATTACAAATTCTAGGGTGACTTCGTCAGAATCTTCTTCCGTGTGATAATCAAGAGTGTTCTTCACAATGCTTCTCATTCTCAAGGTTCTACTTCATATATCAGTTGCCTTTTCTCAGGATCTCCTTCTCAGTGGCCTTGCTAGTTAACAGAGACAAGAAGAATATGAGAAACAAATTGATGTGATTCTATTGCCTTGTGCTCATTCGTTTCCTTGTTTGTTGGAATCACAATTGGTTAAGATTCTAGTATTGGGTCTTCTTCACCACAAGTAGATCTCCTCAATTTGATGACCATGCAAGGTATTTCCATTTAGGATAGCGATTACTACTCTAGCAACTATGCTTTGGGCTCCCGATTGAGGGATAAGCAAGACGTACTCTTATCTTGAGCATTGCATCACTCGCATTGCTCGAATCCCTAAAGTGAGGCAAAAATTTACAACTCTTGGGTGACTTTGTTGAGGTCTTCTTTTGAAGTAATCTGAAGAGTTCGAAAGAAACTGCAGAAAGTATTCAAGATCAATAAGTCTAGACGGAGTCAAGTCTCCTCAACAATGGCATTCATTTGGTTTCGTTATTGCATTCTCATTTGTAACATTTCATTGATTGTTTAAGCATTGCTAGCATGTAAAAACTTGTTAATTTCAGAATGAAAATCATATCGCATTGTTTATGTTTGTCTTGAAGAAATCCATTCGTTTCACTCATAAAATGTTTTTGGCATTACGATACCAACTTTACTAATCTCTTGCTTAGGCAAAAGCTGAGGGAGAATGATGAAAAATGAAAAAATCTCTAATCATGTGTTTTCGAATAAGAACCCTACTGAGGATGTACAGGCATTATTTCAAATCCCCAAACACCGGAGATATAAGGGAGATAGACCCTCGTCAACCCCTTTGAGCCTTGAAGTAGGAGTTTATTTTTTAATCATAAAAACCCTTATTTTAACCTTGGGGCAGGGTAGTGTTCATTTAACTTGATCGAGCTTTCAAAACTCACCAAAAGGGTGTGCATCTAAGGATACAACAATGGTTATCCTTCAAAAGGTTGAGGAATGTCAAACCGCAATGACTATCCTCATTCCATCAAGAGATCAAGAGATGACGATACCACAATGGTAATCCTTCATCAAATCAAAGGAGTGAGGCAGTCGTAATCACCTCCAACGAATCAAAGATAATGCGAGGTCACACGACTTGTTCAAAAAATAACAAAAATGGCAAAAAAAAATAAATAAGAAAAAAGATGAAAAGAAAATGGTAAAAGAATCATGAGAAAAAGGATGATGAAATTGCCAAGCAAGAACAAAGTCGTGTGATAATGAATCAGAAGAATAAAAGGTGAGCGACCGCCATGCCCAAAGAACCTCATTGATTCCTCAACCATTTCAAAACTCCTTGAGGGATGAACACTCGTGTCGAGTTAACTGAACATAGGAATGGAGAACATCATGAAGGGGGTGGGTACAAATAATTTTGAGCCTAAAAATCCCTTGTTTTCTAAAAAACCGTGAACCTGGCCAAATTACAACCCTTAAAAGTCCTAATTGAAGTAGGGTTTATTTTGAAAACACACTCCAATGAGATAGCGTTTAACTGACTCCCAATGAAGTGAAACTCATATCCATGTTGGTATCGTACGTTTGCTTTATCTTCCATATGAAAAAATCGAGGTTGTGTCAACTAGTGATCCATTCACAAGAGGTCGCAACCTCATTTCACAAAAAAGTTTTACAACTTCAAGACTAACATAGGCTTTGCATTAGAATCATCATTCTTAGAATTAACATTCTTTTGCATGCAAAATATGTGCTTAACATCAAGGAAGCTACCATGATGAGAATCAGTGAGTAATTTGATCATGTCAAAGTACAAGAGACTTAAGAACTCCGAGGAGTAAAAGATAATCATTCCAAATGTTGACCATCAAGGGGAAAGTTATCCAAAGAACTCCGTTGGGCATGAATAGTTAATGCTTTCCTTGATTACCTTGAAGGGAAGAGGTTGAAGACTCCGTTGAGCGTGGTAAAGTTGTTTCCATGTTTGACTTCAAAACAACGAAGGCTTGAGGATTCTAGTAAGATGTACCCAATCTGGGGCAATCATGTCGATAAATCTCTTCAAGCTTTGATCAATCTGGGGCAATCATGTCGATAAATCTCTTCAAGCTTTGATCAATCTGGGGCAATCATGTCAAGGAATCTCTCTCAAGTTCAACCAATCTGGGGGAGTTACGTCGAGATTCGACAAATCTCTCCAAGGATCCTTTGGGGTGAATTCCTCCATAAGTCACGAAGCTTGGGGCACAATTCTGAGTTTTTTGTCGCTCCCTGACCATAAGAGTTTATTTCTCCTAGAAATTTGGTCTCTCCCCAAGCACATGAGTTTATTTCTCCTGAGAGTTGTTCCATTTCTCCAACCTGGTGCCCTTATTCGGATAATCCCCAACATGGTGAATTGAGGGAATCTCCTCAAGTTGAAAATCTTCCAAGAAGTGGCACATGGTGAGAAGTCCGAAGTCATTCTACGTTCTGGAAGGCAACAACAAGAGTGTGCCCTTACAAGTCAAAGTCCAATATCTTTTGGCACCTCTACATGGTCCTTAACGCCAAGGGTATTCTACCTAGTGTTTACCTCACTAATGCCTTTATTTGGCATCCTGCATATACTGCATATAACATTGCATCCTCAAAAGCGTAGCATATCCGTCAAAATGGAACATTACGCCATAGAAAAATTCAAACATGCATACAAAGCATGAGCCAGATAATACAAATCAACATTCATTCAAGACAACGATACTTCCCCACATAAAAATATTGTCCTTACGTATTCCGATTGATATCTGCTACTCCATTACAAATCTCCTCCATCCACGGTGCCGATACTTGGTTTCCTCAACCCCAAAAGAAATCTCCCCAATATGGATCGGATACAATGTTTTTCTTCGTCAGAATCGTTGTCTCCGAGGTTATTTCCCGTATGCTGTGTGCAGATTAGAGCGCGAATGAGGGTGGGCATTCAACCCATCTCATTTTTCAATCGTTTGAATAACCATACATGGTGTGTGGCAATTCGAACGATTGCCGCTCTTGAAGAGTTACACCCCGCCTTTGGCCTGAGGGATCAATGTAATTCTTATGCTTCGCGAGCATCAATATCTCCGTAATCTCCAATGGTTACTATCATCTTCTTATCGAGTCTAGTCGTCACTAGTCTTGTCGTGGTTATTTCCCGTGTGCTGCGTGCAAACTAGAGTGCGAATGAGGGTGGGCAGTCAACCCATCTCATTTTCCAAGCGTTTGAATAAACCATACTTGGTGTGTGGCAATTCGAACGATTGCCACTCTTGAAGAGCTACACCCCGCCTTTGGCCTGAGGGATTAATGTAATTCTTATGCTTCGCAAGCATCAATATCTTTGTGATTACGTCTTTTGATCGAGTCTAGTCGTCACTAGTCTCCGTGGTCCCTTCCCCCGTACGGGAAAACTTTTCAAGTCCAACCACCGTGTTGTCAAAGCCCATTTCCTAACCTGGCAAACCCTTTCAAAGCCCAGTTCCTAACCTGGCAAACCTTTTTCAAAGCCCAATTTTCAACTTGGCAAACCATTTCAAAACCGAACCCCGATGTTGAGTCTTAGATCGTACGAGGTCTATTCTGTCCTGAGGATCGTACGAGGTCTTCTCCCGATGTTGAGTCTTAGGTCGCACGAGATCTTTTCCTTTCAGTTTTGAAGATCGTACGAGGTCTTCTCCCGATGTCGAGTCTTAGGTCGCACGAGATCCTTTTCTGTTTTTGTCCTGAAGGTCGCACGAGATCTTTTCTTTCCCCTTTTGTTGTCGAGTCGATGTTGAGTCGTGGATCGCACGAGATCTATTTCCTTTCAGTCATTGTTTCATGAAACATCTCCTTTGGGAACCTTGTATTGGCACCTTGGGCTACGTTACAAGCTATCACCCTTCTTCCAATTACTCACTGTAAATATTTCCACAAGAAAAAACAAAAATTCTCTTTCCCCAGCAGATATCAAACAAAAAATAAGAGTAACACTTACACCATCTTCTCTTTAGGACAAATTTCTGGTACTTTGGTATTTAATCTTCTTCTACCTCGAAGGTTCGAAAGGCTAACGCCAATCTCACCTTCAGGTTTAAGATGATTAAATAGGGGCAGTTGTCATACCCCAAATTTGTCCTACCCCTTTACTTCTAACTGGCTTAGGCTTTACATTCATGTACATACATCACCTAGGTCATAATCCATACACATGCATGCATATCATTGGTGCTATTCAAAGGCTAGCAAGAAAAAGCTCTGTTGCAAAGAATTTTGATCAGAGAATAAGGAGACTGAGGTATAATCATGTGGGTCTATGTTCAAGGAAGTCCTCCTGGGTTGGGGTTTCTCTCTGTCTCAAGTCAAGGCATTGGTTGAAGGATACTGGCTTGCAAATCATCCGGTTCTTTAAATCAGGGCTTCTTTGACCAAAGTCAACCAGTTGACTTTCTGGTCAACATTCAATCAGGAACGGATTCTATGTGTGAAAAGCTTCTCATACTGACTATGTGGATGTGTTTGTTTGACTGGATTTGGCTATAAGAGATTTAATCGGGAATTTCATCAATAGTCAAAAAAATCAGAACAGTTGACTTTCGGGTCAAAATCGGAAGAATTATTCAGATATTGACTTTTGGTGGAAAACCGGTCAAGGAAAGTCGAGGAATGGATCAAATCGGGAGTTTGACAAAAAGTTGCCAAAAATAGAAAAATGACAAAAATCGAAAGTTTCCAACACTTAGAAAAATTTTGATGCTTTAAATCTTGTTGAGCAGTCCACTTCAGCACTAGTTTACACGTGGCAAATGACATTTCTTGAAGAAACTCACAACATCAAAGTTGTTCCTCTCATGGAGGAGAACAACTTTGTAGTTGAACACTTTTTCATTTGAAGCCTGTATGAAGAGTTAAAGGGGTGTGAAGTTTCTGGAAACTCATAGGAATCAAGTCACATTCCTGGTCACAAGGCAGGTCATGACCAGGCATTTCAGCAAACACATGGCATGCCAAATCCCCAGCCATTTTTAGAGCTCTACAAAAGTTCCATGAATGCAAACTCGGTATGCATCTCTTCCTTGCCATCTCTTCTATCTATTGAAACAAGAATGGGGACAATTGAGTAAATATTGAGTGAGATGCAAGCTCTCAAAGTGGTGCCCCAACACTGGCCAAAACCTGCAGGCAGCCAAGGCAGATTCTTAAGGCACACGCATGCATTTCAGCAAACACATGGTGTGCCAAATGTCAATGCCTTTTTCTTCCTCCACAAGTCTCTATCTTAAACAAGCCCAGTTCTAAACTATTCCTTGTCATGTCCTCTATCCAATGAGACCAGTATCACTGATTTTGGACATGTATTGATCGAGATAGAGAGGCTCAAAGTACCACCCTCGCAGAGTCACAATCTGGCCATACGCATGTGACAGCATGCTGCTGGGAGTGTGCAGTGATGATTGCATGAGTTTAAGGCTATTTTTCTCATATTTCTAAGCCTTATCTTGAGATATTTTCAACACCAATCTTGTTCTATCCCATGCCCTCTTTGATATGACACCATTCTTGCATCACTTAACCACCCATGGCTTGAGATGTAAGTGTCTAAAATGAGCACCACAGCATGAAGAAAAAAGCAAAGCTACACAACCATTGCAACACATAGAACATACTTCAAGTCCCACATTGGAAAAATGGAAAAGTTGTATCACAAGCTACACAAGCCAAGTCCCACACTCATGATACAATCCTCATGCAATCTCATGCACACTATATAAACTAACCTTGCCTCATTCTCATGACACTTCCATTCTTTTATTTCTCCACGTTTTCAATTTCAAACTTCACTTCCACCTCTCACTACACTCTCATTGTATACACTCATTCTACTCTCTTTCTCTTCCTCACTCTCTTCTCTCTCTCTCTCACTTCACACTCTCATTTCTCAAAACTCTCTCATCACTCTCCCTATTCTCTCTTCATTCTCTCCCGCACCATGAAAGAAAGTTTGTTACGTTGTGTAACAAACTCTAACTAACTTCTTCATCTCCTTCACATAACCACCATCTTCAATCACTAACCACCTCCATCTACAACCTTCAACAACCACCGTAACCACCTTCTTCTTCAGCTCTCAACCACCACCATGACCGAAGCTTCACTCTCCTCAACCTCTCCTCACCACTATCATTTTCGAAAGCACTGCGTACGCTTCACCACCTTCACCCCAAGGTTCGAAATGCACACGGTTTTCTTTTCAAGAATCAAGGAAGAGGTTCTCTAAGTTTATTTCTCGGAGAATCGTAGCTGCTCTGTGCTTACTCATCTTCAACAACAACGAACACGGATCGGATTGTCGCAGCAAGGATCTCTCTCTCGTGACACTCCTTGGAGAATCTAACAAGTAAGCTTCCTTGAAACTCTCTCAGATTTCGAGTATGTTTAGATTTGCAAGCTTTAGTTCATTGAACATTTGAGGTGAAATCAATGTTGTGCATCCGTTTGTATGTTACATATGAGAAATCTTTTGATTCTTGAATCCTTCTTCGTTCTATGTGCAATGCTGATTATGCGTATGTTAGAGCTTGGAATTTAAGTAGCAAGGACGTGGAAAACCAGATTGATATGCTTAGGATGAGTTTGGTAAAACTGATGTTAGTTAGGGCTTTAGTTTTTGCCTCGGTTCTAGAGATAGAAGAAGAATTAGTGAAAACTATGGCCGGATTCGTGATCCACACGAAAAACTGAGTCATACGGTGGTGGTTTGATGAATTTCCGGGCGGTTTCATGGAATCTCCGCCGTGGGAGCCACCGGAGAAGACGACCGGAGGTCTCTCCGGCGCCGGCGTTCTTTTTATTTTATTTCCTCTTTCCATCTTCTACGTGGCATGCCGGTACTGGTTTAGTTTCCCATTTCTTGGCTTTTTGTCTTTATTCAAATGATTGTTTGATGAGGTGGCGAGGTTTGATTTGCTGGAATTGTATTTTTGTCCTTATCTCATTAAAATCCACACTGACCAATTGATATTTCATGTCATGCATGCATGTTACGTTCATATAATTAACCATAGTGTAAAAATGAATAATATGCTGACTAATAAAAATAGATGAATCAAATGGTTTTTGTGCTGGGCTATGTACACCTTGGGCCTTACTATGCTTCTGGAACTGCACTCCCCATTTGCTAACGTACCACGCGTTTGATGGACTGGGTCAAACGCCCTTTGCTACCCCCACACCCCTGATCAGGCCCTGTTTTTGCTATAACTAATTTTCAGTTCACTAGAAAATGCTGGTTACACCCCCTGCCTGTTAGAATTAGTTTTATGTTAATTTTGTTTCCTTTCCACTTTTAATTCAATTTCCTTTACAATAAAAATACATAAAAGATGGTTCTAGATATTTTAGGGTGTTTTGATATTTTGTGAATGTTTTGATATTATGTGAATATTTTGCGAATATTTTGTGAATATTTTGTGAGTATTTTTGTGAGTATTTTTAATAGCTTCAACAAATCATTTTGTTTTGTATGTTTTAGTTAGTCTAATTCCTTTTGTAAATAAATTTCTAATTGATTTTTAATTAGATTTAAATGCCTTTTAATTGATTTTGTTCGTATATCCTTAGTGTAGTTTAGACTTAGAATTCCCCTCATAAACACTAATAACAACTAGGCTTAGAGATTAGGCTAGTCCCCCTCTTTTTCATTCTTTTCTTTTTACAACACTAAAACATCTAAAAATACTTGAATAAAATCCCCTTTAAAAAATACAAAGAAAATACTTAAAACATTAATAAAAAAGTGAAAATCATTAAAAAGGGAATGGAAGCTTGAATCTCCCTTGCTTTAGGGAATCATTCGAGTGCCTGGATTTCCCTTGCTTTAGGGTTCCATTCGGGCGTAAGTTCCCAAATTCTAAAAGACACAAACCAAAGAGTAACTCGAGTTTCCCTTGCTTTAGGGATTTCCTCGAAACACTCAAACTCTCTTTCTTCTCTCTTTTTCTGAAGGGCATTGTTATCTCCGCTCCATTGCATTCTAGGCTGTCCCCTTATGCAAGAGCGCGAGCGTTAACGCCGCCTAACTAAAAAACACAAAAACAAACAGAAAATCTTTAGCCGAGCTACGGTAACTCTGATTCCTGAAAAGGATACGTAGGCAGCGGGGTAGGGCCCGTGCGAGTACAATTCTTTATTTTCCCTACATTTTGCATTCATTCGCATATATAGACATAGACATAGATACACACCCTTTAGATAGAAACAGACATAGGTGGATACCATCGAGTACGATGTGCGCGAGGGGTGCTAATACCTTCCCCATGCGTAACCGACTCCCGTACCTTGATTCTCTGGTCGCAAGACCCGGTTCCTTCCTTTGTTAGGTTTTCTGATATTCCTTTCCCTTATGGGATAAATATATTGGTGGCGACTCTGTTCATTTTTCGCGAGCGTGCGACAGTGCTGGGTCAATTTCAATATCTATAACATCTAAGTTTTGTTGGTTAGAAGTTTGAGCTGAGGTTGGTTCAAATGATTGAAGTGAAGATGGTTTGGATGTTTGAGATAAAAGAGGTTCGGATGATTGAGATGGGGGTTGTTCAGATGTTGTTACATTAACAAAATTAAAACAGAGATAAAAGCATGAGGATTACCTGAAGATTGCTTCTTCTTCTTCTTCAGAACTTTGTGAGGTCTAGTAGAAGTTCCTTCTCCTTCAGCTTTTCTCTTCTTTGATTGCTTCTTGAGGTGGACTTCTGGAAGTGGTTTGTTTCTGTCTTGGAACCAAACTGGATCCATTGGTATTCCATCATGTTTGCATAACTCAATGAAATGTAGTATGGTGTGAGGAGTTTCTCCAGCGCGGAACCAAGGAAAATCATCTATTGGAACTCTTCTTGTTGTGATGAATTCTACAGTGTAGGGAGTGGGTTTGCAAAGAACTTTTTCAATGATGCTCATCTTTCGTAGATTTTTCCCATTCAGAGTTTTACCACATTTTGGGTCTAACTCTCCCAGTAGGTTTTCTTCTTCCAGATGTGCTATCAGACTATTCTCCGTCAGAATATTTGATATCAGTCTTGAGAGGGGAATCCAGTTTTTCTTGATCTTTGTTTTTATGTTTCTTTCTTCTTCTCTTGTCTCCTTAACATGATTCCACGGATGTTTGAAGAGAAGATAGGGTAAATCAATTTTGACATTAGTACCAATGCCGAACAACAAGTATTGTTGATCAGCATTGACATTATCAGAAGAACTTGATGCTTTTCTATGGTGAATGCAACCCAGAATGATCTTTGCCCAAACTTGATAATACTTCTTGAGATCTTTAATCTTTGTTGAAGCTTGCCTATTTAAGAAGATTTCAGCATAAACTCTTGACATATCAGGTCTTCCATCAGCAATACCAGTAACTCCATGGCCTTCAAAACCTAACAATATTCTAATTAGTTTTTCAGTGATGACGATTTGTTTGCCCATAACAAATGAAAGTATCGCCTTTGGAGAAGTAATAGCATGAATCCATAATTCCTTAACCAAGTGAGGAAATACTGGTCCAATCAACCTATCAAAGATATTTCCCCAGCCTTGAAACTCAACTGCAGGTAACAAATTGTGCCCATTTTCTTTGATGTTGTCAAGATCAACCATAGCTTCATAGATTACTTCCAACTCGTTTACAGGGAGAAGCGTTGTTCTTTGAGGTTCAATGTAATTTGCTGATTGAGGGTTACTTGAAGTAGCATTGAGGTTTTATTGAGAAGGGGATGAAGTTGTAGTTGACACCATTGATGAACATTTGGAGTATTTGTGAATAGAGAAAGGGAGGGAGAAATGCATAAAGAGTTTAAAGAGAAAGGGAAAAGAGAGAATGAAAGGTTTCAAGAGGTTTTATAGAGAAAACGCATGCAACAGAAAATAATTAATAAAATATTTTAATCGATTAACAAAAGATTTTTATCAGATTCTGTAAACCTAATCATGACAAACATTTAATGAATCTGGCAATTAAGGGGAAAACGTGATTTTCTGAAGTGATTGGAACAGTTAGTTACCTAGGGGTTTCGTCTCAATACCTTGTACGTAAGCGTGACCTTTCAGAATTTTGAACGCGTGTTCAAATTCTAGGGTTAGCGTGCGTGATAGCTGATTTGATGTAATGAACTTTTGAACCAGACTAGGAAGTGAACTTCTGAACCAAGTAGGTCAGATGTTTCTAGATGGTTTCTCTTCTAACTTCTGAAGAGTTATGAGTTAGATAATTCATTTTAGGCAATAGAATATTCTGAAGGCATTTCAAATATTGAACATGACTTCATTCTAAACAAAATTTCATACTAATATTTTTCAGAATGAATTTGAATCTATCTTCAGAAAGAGGTTTAGTAAAGATATCAGCCCATTAATGGTCTGTATCAACAAAGTTTAAACTGAGTATCCCTTTCTGAATATAGTCCCTAATGAAATGATGCTTAATTTCTATATGCTTAGCTTTAGAATGTAAAATAGGATTTTTGAAAGACAAATAGCTGAAGTATTATCATAGAAAATAAGAATCTTATACTCATAGATGTGATAATCTTCTAATTGAATTTTCATCCAGAGCATCTGAGTACTACAACCTGCAGCAGCTACATATTCTGCTTCTGTTGTTGATAGTGCAATTGTAGGTTGCTTCTTGCTATACTAGGAGATCATATCCTTTCCTAGAAACTAAAAGATTGCATAAGTGCTTTTACGTTCCACTCCGTCTCCAGCAAAGTCAGCAGCACAATATCCTAATAAGTTGAAATTTTTGGATCTTCTATAAAGCAATCCAACATTAATAGTACCTTTTAGATACCTCAGAATTTGCTTGACAATAGTCAAGTGAGATTCTCTAGGATCTTATTGGAATCTTGCACATAAGCATACACTAAACAGAATATCTGGTCTAGATGCAGTCAGATAAAGTAGGGATCCAATCATACCTCTGTAGAGTTTCTGATCTACTTTCTTACTCACCTCATCTTTTCCCAGAATGCATGTAGGATGCATTGGAGTTTTGGCTTCTTTACTTTCTGATAGATGGAATTTCTTTGGAAGTTCTTTGACATATTTTGTTTGATGTATGTAAGTTCCTTCAGAAGTTTGATTAATTTGAATTCCCAGAAAAAAATTTAGTTCTCCCATCATACTTATTTCAAATTATGCCTGCATGGACTTAGCAAATTCTTATTTAGTTCAGCCCAGAAATGTTTAGCCATATTTGTTTCGTTAATCATGGTTCTGGCCATTTCTTGCAATGTTCTATTCTTTCGTTCTACAACTCCATTTTGTTGGGGAGTTCTAGGACAAGAGAAATCATGAGAAATGCCATTTTATCTAAAAAAACTTTTCAAAGAATTTGTTTTCAAATTCTCCTTCATGATCACTTTTAACCTTTATGATTCTAAACTCGTTTTCATTTTGAACTTGGTTACAGAAACCAAAGAACACAGAATGTGACTCATCCTTGTGTTTTAAGAACTTAACCCATGTCCATCTGCTATAGTCATCAACGATTACCAATCCATACTTCTTGCCTCTGATTGATGCTGTTTTCACCGCACCAAACAAATCAATATGCAGAAGTTCTAGCAGCCTAGAGGAAGAAACAACATTTTTTGATTGAAAAGAGGGTTTTGACAACTTTCCCTTCTGACATGCTTCACACAGAGCATCTGAGTTGAACTTCAGATTAGGAAGTCCTCTGACCAGATTGAGTTTGTTAATCAGAGATATTCTTCTCACGCTAACATGTCCCAATCTTCTGTGCTAGGCCCATTGCTCATCGTTAACAGACAGAAGACAAGTTACTTTCTGAGTTTTAAGATCAGAAAGATCAATTTTATAGATGTTGTTCTTTCTCTTTCTAGTGAAAAGGATTGACCCATCTTTCTGACTGACAGCTTTGCAGGACTTTTGATTAAAGATTATGTCATAGCCGTTGTCATTTAATTGACTTATGGACAACAAGTTATGTGTTAATCCTTCTACTAACAGAACATTAGATATGGAGGGAGAATTACAGTTCCAATAGTTCCAGAACCAATAATCTTTCCTTTTTGATTTCCTCCAAATCTAACGTCTCCTCCAGATTTAAGCTTCAGACTTTGGAACATAGACTTTCTTCCCGTCATGTGTTGTGAGCATCCAGAGTTCAGGTACCATGACTGGTGTTTCAACTGTGCTGCTAAGGACATTTGCAACATATATTATTTTCTCCTTATGTACCCACATCTTTTTGGGTCCTTTGGTGTTAGTGTGCCTAAAGTTCTGTTTGAACGTAGGTTTAGCATGAAAGTTTTCAGAATAAGAGGTGTATTTTATGTCATGTGTGTGACCAAATTCAAATTGGGTGTGTGAAGGTTTATATGTAATAACCATATCATCAACATGTTTAATTTGATATGGTTCTTTCCCTTTGGGTGTTTCATAACCAATTCCTTTTCTGTTGTTTCTGCTAACACCATATATCATTGAAGCTATTTTGCTTCTGTCTATGCTTCTAGCAAGAAATTTTTGAAAATCAGAGTCCTATTCTTTTAGAATATCTTTTAAGATGATTTTCTTTAAGTTCAGAATTTTCTGCTTTAAGTTTCTCAGTTTCAACTACAAGACTGTTTTTAAGTTTCTTGTATTTGATTTTGAGTTTACTATGGTTTTCGAGAAGTTATGATAAGCTTTCTACAAGCTCATCTCTAGTAAGTTCAGAGAATACCTCATTAGTTTCTGATTTAGAGCCAGAGTCATCTCCTATGGTAGCCATTAATGCTAAGTTGGCATGTTCATCTTCTGAGTCAGATTCAGCTTCAGAAGATTCTGAATCATCTCATGTGGCCATCAGACTTTTATTCTTTTCAAATTTTTTCTTTGGCCTTTCTCTCTGCAGCCTGGGACAGTCACTCTTAAAGTGTCCTGGTTCTTTACATTCATAGCAGACAATGTTCTTTCTACTAGGCTTTTTATGTCTAGAAGATTCTGCTTTATTTTCTGGTCTCCTGTAGTTTCTGAAATTCTTTTGTCTTTGCTTCCATAATTGGTTGAATCTTCTAGATAGAAGAGATAACTCATCTTCTTCTTCATCTGATGTAGAGTCACCAGAGCTTTCTTCTTCAGCCTAAAAAGCGTTAGTTTCAAATTTTCTAATTGATTTAAGGGAAACAGACTTACCTTTCTTCTGAGGCTCATTTTCATCAAGTTCTATCTCGTGGCTTCTCAATGCACTGATAAGTTCTTCAAGAAATACATCTGAAGGTGGAGAAAAACACAAGAAAGGGGGGATTGAAATGTGTTCTTTATCAATTAAAAATTCCCTTTCTTTAATTTCTTTTCTTTCTCTTAGTATCTCAACTTATGGATATGCTTTTAATGTTGCGGAAGCATGCTTGGAATGGAGTTGTATATCCAATGAGATATTCAATTTAACTTCTTTATATCATCAGAACTTCTTACTTGTCTCAATACAGTTCTAAGGATATTCTGCGTGAATGTTCAGAGTTAATTGAATTATGAAGAAAGTAAAAGACATGTTTATTTTTATCCTGGTTCACCTTCTGAATAAAGCTACCTCCAGTCCACCTTCCTCAGGTGATTTGGCTCTCAACAGATGTCTTAATCCACTATAACCAAACTTGATTACATCTGCACGATCCTCCGTCGTGACTAACAACCTGCACAGCCAATTGATGTGACTAACCCTGCACAAGATACCCGCGAGTGACTAACCTCTATATGATTGAACTTTTCAGTGATCCCATCTGGATATAACATTCATCAATCTAGTAACCTGCACAGCTACCTGTTGTGACTAACCCCGCACAAGCCAACTGCTCGTGACTAACTATAGATGATGAACCGTTCAGTGATCCCATCAGGATATAACGTTCAAAAATATTCCGGAGATTACACGTGTGCTTCTTAATTAAGCAGATGGTCTCCTATTCTCAATACGTATGTTTATGACACACTGACTAGAAGTTACTTCTGGTGCCTAAATAATCTATCAGAAGTTTCTAAGCTATAACACACCACGAGCAACAACTCTATGTGTTTTTACATATTATTACAAGAAACAAAATGTCTTGTAGTGTTTTTGTCTTCATCTTCTGGATGCGATCCTTGCATGTCTGTTGATAAGCAGAATATGAGGATCAGCTCCAAATGGTAAGTGCTTCTTCATGCTGATCTTTGTCTTCAAATCTTCTTAAGCTGATTTAGAGCAACAACTCTATTGTTGATTGCTTCTGATTTGATCTTCATCTTCTGAAAGCAGATTTAGAGTAACAGCTCTATTTTAAGTTTCTTCTTCAAAAGATCTTCATCTTCTTCTTATAGAAGATTAAGAGCAACAGCTCTTGTATTAATTTCTTCTTTCAGTTTGGTCTTATCTTATCTGAGTAAGGAGATTAGAGCTTCAGCTCTTAAAATTAATTCCCTCTTGTAAGACCATCTTCATTTTCTCTTCAAGCATATTTTAGAGAAACAGCTATATGTTGAATTGCTTCTTCCAATGCTTGTCTTCTTCTTGAATACTGATCATGAAGCTTGTTACAGCTGATAACACATTTAATGATCATAAGCAAACGTGAAACACTTCTTCAAGCAACAACTCAGTGTATTCAGTTTCTTAAGTCATTTAATGTGAACAATGTATGAGTTGATCAAGTTTTAGTGAACTTCTAATAACTCTAGTGGAGAACACTGCTAAACACCAGAGATTTCTTTTTCAATTCTTCTATGATTTCTTCATGTAGGCTTATGGTTAGTGTATAACAATACTGTGGATTGATTTATCACATACTAAGTATGTGTTGCCTCTTGTGTAACTTCTGATGCATGATTTCATATTTCTTCATTTATACTTTCATGCTCAGCTTCTCTCTACAAATTTTCTCCCAAGATTTCTCTTTTTCTGCACTCTGTAGTTGCACCATGGGTTCACATTTTGGATGCATATTCAATGCATTTTGGTGTACGAATGGGCACTGCCTCAAGTTTGAAATTTGATCTATATATATATATATATATATATATATATATATATATATATAGCTTGATGATTTACCGTTGGAATCTAGCCGTTGAGATTTGTTGAATATTGCTTTGAATGCTTCGTCTCGATTGAATCATGAATGAAAAGTGTTGTTCTTGGCAGAATCTTATCCTTAGCATGATGATGACAGTTGGTAGCGTGTTTCCTTGATTAAACTTGCCTCTTTCAACACGCTTCATGTGGGTTGTTTCTTCAATCAACCTTGGGAGTTGCTCCATTAACTTGTTGAAACCGTTTTGCTAATTATAATGTTTGTAACGGCTTTTCTTTTGGTTCTGAACTTTTGTATGCTAAAATTGTATTTTCTTTTCTTGTGCATGTGGGCCTTAGCTGTTGTAGCTTTTTGTATGTCACTACGTTTCTCTTATCAGAACTTCTGATCTTCTAATCATGTGATCTTCTTGTTGTAACGTATCTCCTCGTATGTTGATATTTTTGTTTAAGTCCTTGAAGCTTGTCTTGTTGAACTCTTGCTCTTTATAACAGAGCTTCTGATGCTTTGTCTTTTTGATGTTGTTGTATAAGACTTTATAACACAGTATTTGCACACTAAATGAAATCATTAGTAATAAAATTGTTACACACAAAAGGTATGCTTGTTATCATCAAAACCAGATTCTGAACATAGATTTTCAATCTTGCTCTAACAATCTCCCCCTTTTTGATGATGACAAAAACCATGTATTTTGATGGAACAATTTTATGAGATGATAATAATTAAGCAAGTATATTTCATCCCCATTTATATGTTCAATCAAGCAACTTATTTTTCATCAAAATCTACTATTCTTTCTCCCCCTTTTTGTCATAATCAAAAAGCGTTTAAGAGGGTTGGATGAGATTTATCAGATTTAGGAATAATTTCTCCCCCTGAGATGTATAGACTCCCCCTGAGATGTATAGTCTCCCCCTGAATAGGACATCCTTATGAATTAATATCTGATTTAAGGTTCCCCCTGAAATAATTTCTTTAGTTTGTTTCTTTAAAATATTTATAGATATCTGATTTAAGGCTCCCCCTGAAATAATTTCTTCAGTTTGTTTCTTCAAAATATTTATAGATATTTTAGCTATGAATGTGAGCATCACTTGGAAGTTCTAACAGAGAATTCCTTTAAGTTTTAGATATTCCTGTAAAGCAAATACTTCTGGTACACAAGTTAGGAATGTATTCAGAATTTTAGTTTCATTTGTTTCAAGTCAGAATATTATATCAGAACATGTTATAATTTCATAATATCTATTTTCAAGTTTTCTTCTTCTTTTAGATGTATATCATTTAATCCTCTTTTATATGTTTATTTTACGGAATGCGGATACTTTAGCAAAGAACATAAAAAGTAGTTGAACAGAACACAGTTTTTCATTATAAAATAATGCAAATAATAACTTAACCAAAAACAACAATAGAGAAAGCTACAGACATCTAAGCGTAGAATGGTTCACACTCTTCTTCGATAAGAATGTCATCACTGTCCTCACACTCTGCATTACGAATAATATGAACTAATTCAGCAGATACAAACAGAGAAGATATAATCCTTCCATAAGGAATGTGAATACTTAGGCCACATCTAAAGGCAGTGAGAGATTCTTTGAGATGACAGAAGGTGATCTTTGGAAGATGTAGTGGACGACCATTTGTGAGTCGATGAATGAGGAAACGATCTCTATTTGATAGGATTTGGTGAAAGTTCCCTCTAGGTGTTATGTCGGACAAGACAAACCTAAACAAAACTTGTCTGAAGTGAGTCAGAAGTTCTGCATTGTTGACGATACATCTGATATTTCTGCTCGTAGTATGGTTAGCATTCCAACGATCAAACGACCCGAGACTGATTGCAGATGGATTAGGAGCATATCCTATTGTTTCAGCAAAGGATTCTTCCATGATAATAAATGAAATACCATAGATATTGGCAGTGATGTTGCAATGATCTTCGTTGATGGATGCTTCCATCCAGAAGGTTTTTACGAGATTTGTGAAAACAGGACAATTTAGGAGGACAGCATAATTGAACCAGCCTTGCTTTTCTAGGAGTCTCATAAAGTAATAATTCCTTTCAGCTAGAACTATATATTGTTCTCTGATGATGGTGAGACGAGGTTGGAAGTCCATGGAGAGATTTCAAGAAAGATGATTTAGACTAAAGTTTATGAGTAAAGAGTAAAGCGAGAGATGAGAGATATGAGCAAGAAGTTTTATGGTTTTTGACTTTATAATAACTATGAAGGTGTATTGGAAATGGAAGAAAACAGAGAGTTAAAGCAATTATTCCCAAGAATTAATTGAATTTGACCGTTTTTGAAAGAGGTGGCGTGTTTTGCGAAATTTGGAACAATTTCCTAGAGTTTTTGTCTAGGTCGCTTGACCGCATTTGTCTTTTCAGGATATTTTGTACACATGTTCTCTAATTTTGCAAAAAAAAATGTCTTGCCTTCAAGTTTTGACCACGTGATTTTAAACTCTTGATTGCGCATTTCTAACTATGTTGGTTTACACACATTCCAGATTCTGATTTAGTGCAGCCTTTTTGAGAGGGTTTTAGCAAGAATACTTCTTAAGAGTTTTATAGATTCGAGTAATTAACAACATATTCTAGATAAACATGATAAACAAACACTTTGAAAACATAAAGGTTTAAATAGACCAAAGGAAATACAACTCATGTAAATAAGAAGAAAAACATTATATTTTAACACACAATCTAGCCTCTAAAGATATCGCCTTTAGACTTTAAAAGCATATTCTCAGGACAGTTCTCTAATCCATATTCTGCTATCCTTACTTTAATAAGATCCATGATTCCTTCCTGAAAGAAGATTTCTGACATAATTCTTCCATAGGGAATGTAAGACTTAACATTATTTCTAGATTCAGAGATGGAGTTCCAGAGATGAGAGAACATGGTTTTGTGGTAGATTTATGCGCAGAATATGCGCAGATCATTCATCAGAAGATAAATGAACGTATGATCACCATATGTTAGAATGTCTTGATTTTCACTTCTGGGAAGGAAATTTGTCAAAACAAGCTTAAACCAAGTCCTAGGAATGGTCAAAAGATCCTTTGGATTAGTTGGCTTATATTCTGATGAGCCATTATTAAGGAGGTGTAACATATCAGGTGTTATGAATTCAGTCTTACGAGATTTAATGGTAATTCCCAGGTTCTCACATCCAGTTGCAAGAACAAAGGAGAAACAGTTGATGGAAATTGGGATATCAAAGATAAAGGATGATATGGAATTATTTTCAGGATTGAGAGATGCATGTTTTTAGAAGTCTTTAACAAGATTCTCATAGATGGGTTTCTTCAACATTGAAAGATATCTTGACCATTTTTTATTGTAGACCACATTCATAAGACTACATGCAAAAACATTTTCAATAGATGAGACCTCAACTTGGTTTTCTGAGATAACTTCAAGAAGGTTTTGGTTTCCTAGAAAGGTTAGAGGAGGCATTGTTGAGAAAGATGTGACTTAATGAGAAGCTATGATGTAGGAACTTAGATTTAAAAGAAAATCGAGTTATTAAATTAAGACAGATGAGTTAATGTGGTGGTTGTATTATGTTATCGAGGGGAGTGAGTAGACTACTGATGTGCATGGAGAATAGGACAAATAATAGACTAGGTGAAAACTAGAACTAGGCATGTAAGAAGAATTCATGTACATTAAAAAGAAATTATAAAAAGAGAGAGTTTTAGAAAGATCTGATCGTATTAAAGATAACTTTTTCTTCTGTCTTTCTTTTGAGAGAGAGAGCTACTTCTTGAGCAGAAGTTCTGCCTTTCCTTGCTTCAGAGACTTAGCTTTACAATCTTGTTCTACCTTGTCTTCTTCCTCTGATTTGCATTGATGAATTTGAGAAGATCACTTGGCATGGGTCAGCTACACTTGTTTATTTTTGGATATTTCCATTTAGCGTATATTCTTCTTTCTGATGTCTTGAGCATCTTTTGAAACTTTTGATGTTTATCAACAAAACTCCTTTAGATATTTAGATGAGGTTCTCAGAGTGTTGAGATCTTGCCTTGACATCTTCTGATTATACTGAGTGTTGGAATATAAAGTTGATTTTCTACTCAGTGTGGTTTTTCTCCTTCTGGATCTCTCTACATGGTTAAGTGTTTGATCTTGAGATCAATAACGGAGCCATGCTCTAATACCAATTGAAGGTGGAGAAAGACAAAAGAATAGGGGGATTGAACTGTGTTCTTTATCAATTAAAATTCCCTTTCTTTAATTTCTTTTCTTTCTCTTAGTATCTCAACTTCTGGATATGCTTTTAATGTTGCGGAAGCATGCTTGGAATGGAGTTCCATATCCAGTGAGATATTCAATTTAACATATTTATATCATCAGAACTTTTGACTTGTCTTAGTACAGTTCTAAGGATATTCTGCATGAATGTTCAGAGTTAATTGAATTGTGCAGAAAGTAAAAGACACGTTTATTTTTATCCTGGTTCACCTTCTGAATAAGGCTACCTCCAGTCCACCTTCCTCAGGTGATTTTCCTCTCAACAGAGGTCTTAATCCACTATAACCAAACTTGATTACATCTGCACGATCCTCCGTCGTGACTAACAACCTGCACAACCAACTGCTGTGACTAACCCTACACAAGCTACCCGCGAGTCATTAACCCCTAGATGATTAAACCGTTCAGTGATCCCATATGGATATAACCTTCATCAATCTAGTAACCTGCACAACTACCTGTTGTGACTAACCCCGCGCAAGCCAACTGCTCGTGACTAACTATAGATGATGAACCGTTCAGTGATCCTATCAGGATATAACGTTCAACAATCTTCCGGAGATTACATGTGTGCTTCTTAATTAAGCAGATGGTCTCTTATTCTCAATACGTATGTTTACGACACACTGATTAGAAGTCACTTCTGGTGCCTAAACAATCTATCAGAAGTTTCTAAGCGATAACACACTACGAGCAACAACTCTATTTGTTTTTACATATTATTACAAGAAACAAAATGTCTTGTAGTCTTCGTGTCTTCAACTTTTGGATCAGATCCTTGCATGTCTGTTGATAAGCAGAATATGAGCATCAACTCCAAATGGTAAGTACTTCTTCATGCTGTTCTTTGTCTTCAAATCTTCTTAAGCTGATTTAGAGCAACAGCTCTATTGTTAATTCCTTCTGATTTGATCTTCATCTTATGAAAGCAGATTTAGAACAACAATTCTATTTTAAGTTGCTTCTTCAAGTGATCTTCACCTTCTTCTAAAAGGAGATTAAGAGAAACAGCTCTTGCATTAATTGCTTCTTTCAGTTTGGTCTTATCTTATCTCAGTAAAGAGATTAGAGCTTCAACTCTAGAAAATAATTCCTTCTTGTAACAACATATTCATTTTCTCTTCAAGCAGGTTTTAGAGCAACATCTCTATGTTGAATTGCTTCTTCCAATGCTTGTCTTCTTCTTGAATACTGATCATGAAGCTTGTTCCAGTTGATAACATATTTAATGATTATAAGAAAACGTGAAGCACTTCTTCGAGCAACAACTCAGTGTATTCAGTTTCTCAAGTCATTCAATGTGACTAATGTATGAGTTGATCAAGTATTAGTGAACTTCTAATAACTCCAGTGGAGAATACTGCTAAACAGCAGAGATTTCTTTTTCAATTCTTCTATGATTTCTTCATGTAGGCTTATGGTTAGTGTATAACAACACTGTGGATTGATTTATCACACACTAGGTATGTGTTGCCTCTTGTGTAACTTCTGATGCATGATTTCATATTTCTTCATTTATACTTTCATGCACAGCTTCTCTCTACAAATTTTCTCTCACGATTTATCTTTTTCTGCACTCTGTAGTTGCACCATGGGTTCACATTTTGGATGCATATTCAATGCATTTTGGTGTACGAATGGGCACTGCCTCAAGTTTGAAATTTGATATATATATATATATATATATATATATATATATATATATATATATATATATATAGCTTGATGAGTTACCGTTGGAATCTAACCGTTGAGATTTGTTGAATATTGCTTTGAATGCTTCGTCTCGATTGAATCATGAATGAAAAGTGTTGTTCTTGGCAGAATCTTATCCTTAGCATGATGATGACAGTGAGTAGCGTGTTTCCTTGATTAAACTTGCCTCTTTCAACACGCTTCATGTGGGTTGTTTCTTCAATCAACCTTGGGAGTTGTTCCATTAACTTGTTGCAACCGTTTTGCTAATGATGATGTTTGTAACGGCTTTTCTTTTGGTTCTGAACTTTTGTATGCTAAAATTGTATTTTCTTTTCTTTTCCATGTGTGTCTTAGCCGTTGTAGCTTTTTGTATGTCACTGTGTTGATCTTATCTGAACTTCTGATCTTCTAATCATGTGATCTTCTTGTTGTAACGTATCTCCTCGTATGTTGATATTTTTGTTTAAGTCCTTGAAGCTTGTCTTGTTGAACTCTTGCTCTTTATACCAGAGCTTCTGATGCTGTGTCTTTTTCATGTTGTTGTATAAGACTTTATAAAACAGTCTCTGCACACTCAATGAAATCATTAGTAATAAAATTGTTACTCACAAAATATATGCTTGTTAACATCAAAACCAGATTCTCAACATAGATTCTCAATCTTGTTGTAACAACATATATGCTCTGATATTGTAACACTGGGGACGCTAGTCTAGAGTTTATGATTATACTGGGTTTTATTTTTTTAGATTAATTTTGTTGGATTATGTATTGGTGATGTATGTTTTCCGGTTGAATAAGTTTCGGTTGTGTTAAACATGAATTTATATGTTTGGTGAACCGTTCCTAAGTGAAGTATGACAACTGAACTTATAATAATTTAATTTTATTTAAATTGTGGCACCCTTGTTTTTCATGTTTACTCTGAATGATTATTATAATTGCCGCGGGGATTAGAAAGCTGTTACAATAGTGGTACCAGAGCTAGTCCGTCCGGCCGACCAAGTTATTGAGTCAGTTGAGTTGTGCGACATGTGAATATTGTCGGTGTATTATCCCTTGGTACGCGACATGTGAGTGAATCACTGTCGGTACTTGTTTGTTTTGTTGCAGGAGTTGGTTTGAGCAAAGTGGGGGAAAAGCTTTGCTTCTCGGAGGTGGTTCAATTGCAAGTTCGCAAAGGAGATTGTTGTTGTGATGTTTCGGAAATTAAACTTCGGCGAAGGAATGTGTCGTTCAAGTTATAAGAAGTTTGAGAGCGAATAGATATGATAAGGGGCTGTTTGGAAAGTGATCGAGTTGAAGAGAATGAGTTTTGGAGTGGAATTTCCGTAAGCAAAACGCAGAAAAATTGTTGAATCGTTATGAAACTTCGAAAATTCATAACTGGAGTTCTGGACATCCGATTTGAGCTCCGTTTGAAGCATCAGAAAGCTAACGAGATGAACTTTATTATAAAAATGGTTGCAGAAGCTGTAATAGATTTAATTGTGACAAGATAATATCGTATAAAATGTCGTTGCATGACGTCGATGTTTGCATCTTCGGATAACATTGGAAAATTCATATCTTGAGTTCCGAGTATCAGATTAATGTACCGTTTGAGCCTATGAAGAGGTGAAATTATGTTCTACCTTATGGGAGAGTATAAGGTGAAACCAAGGTAGTGGCAGGCATGAAAGAAGGGAGTTATTAGAGTTTTAAAACTCAGATTGAATTATTGGAATATGACGATGTTATGAATTTGAGCGTAAATTCGGAAAGGACGCTATTATGTAGTGACGACGATTTATGATTCATTATGGCTGTCGTCTATCTAATGACAAATTGAGGACTTGATCACCCTTAATCTCTTGTTGATAGTGGACGGAATCGTATTGAATAGTATAGATGTGTCTTGCTATCTTGATGGTGAGTAAGGCGATGGATGTTGCATCTATGAGACTGGGTGCGGACTACTAACAGTTGAACAAGGTTACTATCAAGAATCGGTATCCATTGCCGAGGATTGATGTTTTGATGGATAAATTGGTTGGAGCGTGTGCATTCAGTAAGATGGATCTGAGGTCTGTATATCATCAAATTTGCGTGAAAGCGGAAGATGTTCAGAAGACTGCATTCAGGACAAGTGTTGCACGCTCGCAAAAAGTGAATCAGAGTCGCCACTAATATATTTATCCCATCGAGGGAAAGGAATACCAAAAAACCTAACTCGAATAAGAACAAGGTCTTACAACCAGAGAAATAGGGTACGGGAATCGGTTACGCAAGGGGAAGGTGCTAGCACCCCTCACGCCCATCGTACTCGATGGTATCCACCTATGTTTGTTTCTATCTAAAGGGTGTAAACTATGTCTAAACCTAAATACGAATGAATGCAAAAGAAACACGTGGAAAAGAATGAATTATTTACAATTGTGCTCGCTTAGGCTCCGCGACCCAATGGCTACGTATCCCTTACTAGGAATCAGAGCTAGCATAGTTCATCTCAAAAATTTCCATTTTGTTTTGTGCTTTTTAGTTGAACAGAGGTTAAGGTCGTAATCCACGATGCTCGACCTTTGGAGACTCACACGCCTAAGTATGGAATGGACTTAACTTGTTCTTAGAGGAAAAGAAACATGGGTTTGTGTTTTTTATGTAACTTCATGATGAACAAAATCCAATACAAGGTTTCACACCACTTCATTACTTTGTTTTAATTTGAACCTTCATTAGGTATTTTGAATGTTTTTGATTGGGTATTTTTTTAAAGGGAATTATTTTGCGAGTTGAATCACATAAGAATGTATAAATGGCGTCGAAGCAGATTAGGAAATATATCCCACTCACTTCTATTCCACTTAGGTGAATAATAATGTGATTCACCTCTTCACTTATTAGGTACTTTATAGTCAAAAGAAAAAAGAAATGAAAAAGAGGGACAAACCTACTTCTCTAACCTAATTGTTGTCTTAAAAATCTAAATCCTAATTAAGATCTAATATCCTAAAGGAAAATGCTAAGTGAAAGAAAGGGAAAAAGTTATTTAAGTTGACTAAAGTCAACTTTAACAACTTAAGGGTATTTTAGGTATTTCACAAAATATAAAAAAAATTACAAAAATAAAGGAAATAAATTCTAAGCTAACCAGAGAAAAATCACAAGCACAACTTTATTTTAATTCAAGTTTTAGACTATGCTTCATGAATTAAAACTAAAAAAACTAAGTATTTTTAATATCATGGACCAATCAATTTTAAAGAAAAATAGAAAACAACAATTAAAAATACTAAAAAAGAAACTAAGTATTCTTAAAATTCTAATTGTTCAGGAAAATATTTTTGTCACATTTTTTATTTCAATGGAAACTGATTTATGAATCAAAAGTTATGAGAAAACAAAATTGAAACAATTAATAGAAATCTGTCTCAAAAGGGGGTGAGACAGCAATTTGATTTGAAATGGATTTTGTGTTATGTTGTGCGTTGGGCTTCAACCCAGGGGGTGTGAAAAACGTTTGCCTCTGATCCCAATCACTAAAAAAATGCTGGCAGTAAAAAAGAAGAGAATAAAAGAGTAAGCACAGGCGGGCCTAAGTCACAACCCATTGATGGCCCATTATCTCTCTAGCCCATCCTTATTTCATTTTTATCATATTATCAATCAGCATGCATATTTATTATTATACTATGGTTTTTCATGTGAAAAAAAATAAAAAAATAAAACGTGATATGTCCATGCTATAACCAAGTAGGGGTGGCAAAACACGTCGCCACCCCGCCCGCCTCGCCTTATGCCCGCCAAAAAACGAGCGGGGCGGGCATGCCCGCCAAGTAAATTGGGCATAAAATTCATGCCCGCCCCGCCAAGATGGCGGGTTGGCGGGCGGCGGGCTTACCCGTCTATTTTTGTTTATATTATTTTAATAGATTAATAGGCTTTTTTTACCTTTTAATTAAACTTTTCACTTATTTTTTAAAATAATTTTTATAAAAGCAACTTTTTAACAAATTTACGTAAAAAAATATTACATATATTTATAAATAAATGTATAAAATAAACCATCAAGAATTGAAATTACTAGATTTACTAAAAAAAGAGTGAGTTTTGGAGGAGAGGCGGGCTTTGGCGGAGCGGGCTTTGGCGAGCGGCGGGCTTAAAATCCCAACCCAACCCGTCATTTTTTGGCGGGTGGGCGGGCCGTCCTGGCGGGTCATGGCCCGTTTTGCCACCCCTATAACCAAGTACCAATGGGTCACTATATAACTTAAGTCACAAAACGCCAAAAAACGAAATGGACCACTCATCACGCAACACCTAATCAAACTAATCATATGAATAAGTCCAAAAGAAGAAGGGACTAAGTCAACCTGCCATGCGTCTCCGACAGAGGGAAAAGACAAAGAACAAAACCAGATGCCGGAGCTAGGGCTCCGGTCATCTTCCTCACCCACCACTCACCGGAGTCATCCAAAAACTCGCCCAGAAATGGAAGAGAAGACCATCAATCCACTCGAAATATTGCGTAGAACACGAATCCACCATCCACTTTTACTAATACTTCCTCTAAAAAACCCTAACTGAAATTAATTATGAATCCCTCACTGCGCTAAAACTCACCAAAACGAGACTAGAGCAACGATAACACTCATATACACTCACTGAATTCAGAAGCAAGATTCCATTCATGAAATTATAAGCAAGATTCGAACGAGATGCAGCATATAACCATCACGTGCACTATGAACCTAATCATGTTGCTACTATGCATAGAAGGATTAGAAGACGTACCTGATGCGAATCTCGAATCGAAGAAGAAAAAGAAAATCCAGATCTTACAGGTGGAGATGATGTCAATTCTGAGATAGCTCTAAATCTCTGAGAAATAAGCTCAGAGATGACGTGTATATCACAAACGGAAATGAATCATGCCGGAAACCGCAAGCCACTGCACCGATGATTATTATGGAACTTGAATAGAGGTGATGATGATACGTAGATCTGAGGAATGAGAAGATGGTGGAGGTTGTTGTGGTGGTGTGAAAAGTTTGTTACAGTTGTTAGTGGTGGTGTGAGAAGTTTGTTACGGTTGTTGGTGGTGGTGTGAGAGAGAGGAGAATGATGAGAGAAGAGAGGGTGAGGAGTGATGAAGTTTAGAAAACTGGAAAAAAGAAAATGATGTGTGTCGAGTTTGTGAAGGTTTCATGATTTATATATGGTGAGCTCATGAGTGTTATGATGGTGCTGTTGTAGCATAACTTTCCTTCATGCTTAATGAACAAGTTATGCACATGGGGTAAGCTTTTGTACGCCTTTCACGTGTTTAGATTATGCATGGCTATTTATGGTAAAAGATAATGAATGCTGATGGTTAGCATCTGCATGCATGCCTTTGTAGCGGCAAGTTTTTTTCTAAGACCTTACGCCAAGAACACCTCATGTAGCTTCACTTTGCATACACATAACTCTAGATGTGCTTCACCATTTGACTTAAAATCAAGCCTAAGGAGAAGAGGACATGGAGTATAAGAGGATTGGTGTTTGGAGATCTTTGAGATGAGGCTTGGAAGTATGAGCAAAATGACCTCAAATATGTTGTGTCACCACTGCAACATTTTGTGCACGTTTGCCTTGCATTCTGGCCTGGAGCCTTTGTCAAGATACAATTTGCAATGGCATGACTTTAGAGTTTTATATCTCACACAATATTTGTCCAAAATCGATGACTCGTGGCTCCTTTGATAGAGGATATGAGGTAGAATGGGTTGGTATCATGTTTGACTTTAGAAAGTGCTTTTAATTTTCTAAATATGGCCCTGAAAGTGACTCACCACCTATTTGACCAAATGTCTCGTGTGCCTAGCCTTTGTGCCCAGGTTTCTTGTCAAAATGTAATTATGCGAAGGCATGACTTTGAGACCATTTATCTTGACAACCACTTAACAAAAACCCAAGATCCCTAGCTCCTTAGATAAAGTACATGGAGATGAGGAGATTAGAATTTAGTTTGACTCAAGGGAAGGCTTAAACTTCTTCAAATAATGACCTAGATATTGCACGCCATGTGTTCGACTATTTGCTGCGCACGCCTTATATTTTGCCCAGCAATCTGTGTTGCATCCAATGATGATTTCCCAACTTTGAACTTTCATAACTTTTTATTCATGCTTCCAATTAGAAAACTCCCAACTACACTTTTGTTCTATGCCATTAAAGGAGAAATTTTGGGGTTGAGCTCGTCTTGAATTGAAACCTAGAAACACGTGTAAACTGGATCTGAAATGAGCTGGTCAACCATTTCTAAATCTTTCAAAAATTTCTCTAAGTGTAAAACTTTCTATTTTTGGTAATTTCTCATTTTAACTAACTTCTAAATTTGATAACTTTGCCTTTTCTTGATTTTATTTCATTCTATTGACTTTCTTTGACCGATTTTCTACCAAAAGTCAATATTTGAATATTGGCCCTGAATCGTTTGAATTTCTTTTGACATTCTTTTGACTTTCAATCGTTTGACTTTTTCAGTTTCAGATGGATTTTCCCGATTAATCAGCTTGCTATCCAATTTCCAATAAGTCTTCAACCAATAAACTTCCACTGAATATTTCCTCAAGACACCCTTATTTTCCACTCAGATGTCATCTCTTGATTAAATGTTGACCAAAAGTCAAATGGGTTAACTTTGGTCAAAACCCTAGTTCGGAAGGCCTGATGAACCTAAAGACTGTTTCTTCCAATCAGAGCTTTGAAATGAAGGTAATGGAGTCCTAATCTCAGGAGAACTTCAATGCAGATGATGCCACACAATCAGACCTCAGATCCTCTTTTCTGAACCAAGAAATATTTTCCACAAAGCTCTTTTTCTTATCAATTTCTGACTAATAACCATGATATGAACGAATGTATTGGATGAATGACCTAAATGAAGTATGCGCATGAATGTGATATGAAACCCTTTTAGGAATAAATAGGTGGGCAAATTTTGGGGTGCAACAACAAGGTATGGTCATTACGAGTATTCGGTAATGCCTTTTGGAGTGACTAGTGCGCCTGGTGTTTTCATAGAGTATATGAATAGAATCTTTCATCCTTATCTTGATGAGTTCGTGGTAGTATTTATAGACGCTATTATGATATATTCCGAGAATGAGGAAGAGCATGCGGAACATCTCAGAATTGTGTTGGAGTTGTTGAAAGAGAAGAAGCGTTACACCAAGTTGTTAAAGTGTGAATTTTGGTTAAATGAAGTTAGTTTTCTTGGTCACGTGATTTCCAAGAACGGTATTGCTGTTGATCCTACAAAGATAGAAGCGGTATCTTAGTGGGAAGCTCCGAAGTCAGTGTCAGAGATTCGTAGTTTTCTTGTTCTTGCAGGTTACTACAGAAAATTTATTGAAGTATTCTCAAAGTTAGCGTTGTTGTTAACTAAGATGACTAGAAAGGGCCAAGCATTCATATGGAATTCAAAGTGTGAATAAGGATTTCAAGAGTTGAAGAGGAGGTTGACTAGTTCTCCTATTCTGATTGCAGAATCCGGTGGAATATTTTGTAGTGTATTATGATGCTTCATTGATGGGACTAGGTGGTGTATTGATGCAAAATCAGCAAGCAGTAGCTTATGCGTTGATACAACTCAAGGTGCATGAAAGGAATCATCTGACTCGTGATTTAGAGTTGGGAGTTGTGCTCCTTGTTTTGAAGTTGTGGTGACATTATTTGTATGGTTCGAGATTCGAAGTGTTTAGTGATCACAAGAGTCTAAAGTATCTCTTTGATCAGAAGGAGCTTAATATGAGGCAAAGGAAGTGGTTAGAGTTCCTTAAAGATTATGATTTTGGCTTAAATTACCATCCGGGTAAGGTGAACATCGTGGTTGATGCTTTGAGTAGGGAGACTCTACATATGTCTATGTTGATGGTGTGAGAATTGGATTTAATTGAACAATTCCGGGACTTGAGTTTAGTATGTGAAGACACTCCTAATAGTGTTAAATTAGGTATGCTGAAGCTGACAAGTGGTATTCTTGAAGAGATTAGAGAGGGTCAGGAATCTGATGTTGGTTTAGTTGATCAGTTAACTTTAATTAACCAAGGTAAATGAGGTGATTTCATAATTGACGAGAATGGTATAATGAGGTTTGGTGATCGAGTTTGTGTTCCTGAAGTTGCTGAGCTTAAAAAGAGCATTCTCGAAGAAGGAAACCGTAGTGGATTGAGTATCCATCCTGGTGCTACCAAGATGTATCATGATTTGAAAAAGTTGTTTTGGTGGTCTGGAATGAAGAGGGAGCATCAGAACTTGTTAGAAGTCAAAGATTGAGCATCAGAAGCCATCTGGGTTTATGCAACCGTTGTTTATTCCTGAATGGATGTGGGATAGTATATCAATGGATTTTGTTTCTGGGTTGCCGAGGAAAGTTAAGAACTGTGAAACTATCCGGGTTGTCGTGGACAGGTTGACGAAGTCTGCCCATTTTTTACCGATGAGAATAGATTATCCGATGGAAAAGTTGGCTCAATTATATATTGAGAAGATAGTTAGTCTACATGGTATTCCTTCGAGTATCGTGTCAAACAGGGATCCGAGGTTTACATCCAAGTTCTGGGAAGGTTTGGAGGAGGCTTTGGGTACTAAGTTGAGATTGAGTTCTGCTTACCATCCGCAGACTGATGGTCACACTGAGAGGATGATTCAGTCGTTAGAGAATATGTTGCGTGCTTGTGTGCTAGAGAAAGGTGGTGCTTGGGATAGTTATTTTCCTTTGATTGATTTTTCCTACAACAATATTTTTCATTCGAGTATTGGTATGGCTCCGTTTGAGGCTTTGTATAGTAGGAGATGTAGAACACCATTGTGCTGGTACGAATCTGGTGAGAGTGCTGTGATTGGACCAAAAATTGTTCAACAGACTACAAAAAAGATTAAGATGATTCATGAGAAGATGAAAGCTCCTCAGAGTCTTCAAAAGATTTATCATGATAGGAGGAGGAAGACACTTGAGTTTCAAGAGGGAGATCATGTGTTTATGAGAGTTACTCATATGACTGGTATTGGTCGAGCCTTGAAGTTGAAGAAGTTGACTATGTGTTTTATTGTTCCGTTTCATACTATGGAAAGAGTAGGAGAAGTGGCCTATCATATTGCTTTACCGTCGATGCTTGCGAATTTGCATAACATGTTCCATGTATCTCAGTTGAGGAAATACATTGCGGATCCTTCTCATGTGATGCAAGTAGATGATGTACAGGTGAAAGACAACTTGAAGATTGAGGCTTTACCTGTGAGAATTGAAGATCGGAAGTTAAAGCAATTACGTGGCAAAGAGATAGCATTCGTCAGAGTAGCTTGGGGAGAACCGACAGATATAAATGTTACCTAGGAACTAGAGAGTCAGATGAAGGACTCCTATACGGAACTCTTCACTTGAGGTATGTTTTCGAGGACGAAAAATCTTTTAGTGGGGGAGAGTTGTAACGCCCCATATTTTCCGTTTATTAATTTAGTTAGGATTTAAATTAATTATTTGGAATTTTGGTATTTTAATTGGATTTAACTGGAAAATTATGGAATATGAGCTATTGGGCCAAGTGTTGTGGTTAGTAGAGGGGGGTGTTAAATTGTCAAGCCTTTTGCTAAGTTATGTTTTGTTTTCATAAAAAAAAGGAATTGGAAAATAGAAGAGGAATAGCAAAGAAGAGAAGAGAAACAGACACGTGAAAGAGGAGAAGAAGAGAAAGAGGGAAGAATCAAGGTTTTTGGCTAAGGTAAGGGAGGACTCTTCCAATTAATTTCTATTATTAGGTTATAGGTGATAGTATAGAATGAGTAGGTTATTTGGGTCAATTGAATTATATGTTAGGTTTTAAGAATTTTGGGTTTTGGGTTGATTTGATACAGTTGCATGATCGATAAGTTGTATGACGTTAGATGACCCATAAAACATGTCATATGTGTGTTATAATATGTATTCTTGTGCTATTTTATGATCATGTATGTGTTGGCTCGATTTGGAGTTGAATAGAAATGGTGGAATGTTGTCAAAATGCTGAATTTTGTGTTGCAGGCTGTCTGTAATCGGTTACGGATAGGCCGTAATTGATTACGGACTGAAATGTTGAAATAACGAGTAATGTTACGTTTTCGTAACCGGTTACGCTCAGGACCGTAACCCGTTACAGTAGTGAAAAATAGCTAAAAACAGAGCTTTTGAGTTTCGTAATCGGTTACGCTCAGGACTGTAACCCGTTACGGTAGTGTTGTCCGTCAGGCATAACCCGTTACGCTTTTTTGTAACCCGTTACGTATTAGCTTTTTGGAAAAATATTTTAATTTTAAAAATTCATATCTGTCAAACCATAAGTCTGTTTTGGTATCCGTTTTGTGCGTTGGGAAGCTAATCGAGTACTTTACCTAATAAAATGGTTTAATGGGAAGTGACCCGATTTTATTTTGAAAATCTCGATTTATTTCTTTTATGGCGTGTTTTGTACATTGTGTGCATGATTTGGTTAATGTGACAATGTGGTGATGTTGTAATGATATAACTGTGATTTTGACGTTATATGTGGTGTGGATTATATATGATATAATTGTGGATGGTGTTGAAACCGAATATATCATTCGGTGTTGCTTTTGGTGAGTTATTGGTGATGACATTGTTCATTTTGATCCAGTGGTGATGTTGTGACAACATGATTATAATGTTGATAATGTGTGTATAACGTGATCATGTGGTGATTGTTTTGATCATATGATGATGATTGATTTGTTTTGAATGATGCATGATACATGTACATACTTGTTGGTGATAACTATGTTGAGTTTTGTGAGACGATGTTGTTCATCGGATCGGTGATGTTGTAAGTATGACATGTGTGTGCATTCATTCATACGCATTTTGGTGATGGATCCCGATGATGTTGTGGATCAAATGGTGGGCATAATTCCCATTTTGTGGAATTTGTGCCTGTTGGGCTGTATCTTGGTGAGGAATAGATCAGTCGGATGGGTTAATCCCATGTTTGGTACCCCATGCATAGTGTCAGTACATACATATGCATATTATTATAACATGATTGGATGAATTCTAGTGTTATATGTTAATGCTGTGTTTGATTGTATGATAAAACTTGTCTGAAAACCTGAATATTTTTCAATTGGGTGAACGATGTACTTATGATATGTTATTATTTATGAGCTAATAACATTTGTTAATTGTGAATGAGACTCACCCTTACATGTTGTCATTTCAGATTGAAGAGCAGCGACTTTGATTTTGGTGAGGATAGCTTATAGGCTATTCCATTGTTAGCGTCGGTGTCATGCTCTAATATTGTAACACTGGGGACGCTAGTCTAGAGTTTATGATTATACTCGGTTTTATTGTTTTGGATTAATTTTGTTGGATTATCTATTGGTGATGTATGTTTTCCAGTTGAATAAGTTTCCGCTGTGTTAAACATGAATTTATATGTTTGGTGAATCGTTCCTAAGTGAAGCATGACAACTGAATTTATAATAATTTAATTTTATTTAAATTGTGGCACCCTTGTTTTTCATGTCTACTCTGAATGATTATTATAATTGCTGCGGGGGATTAGAAGGATGTTATAGGGCCTAAGCCCAAGTCACAAAGAAGCTAAACACAAACAATCCTAGGGTACAAAACACCCTTAGAATCTTTAACAAAGTTATCAGCAAGCTAGCTAGGCAAGTCCAAAAAGAAGACATAACCAACCCTTAACTTTTTTCCATGCAGAGCCACACGATTAGCACAACCGTTGATTTCTCGATAAATATGACGAATCTCCACCTTCTCCAACTTGATCATCCAATTGTGGATTTGACGAACCAAATTGTTGTTAGCCAACTTATTTCTGCTAAGCTTATTACTAATATCCACTGCTACCTTAGAATCCGACTCGATAATCACCTTGTTATAACCCCTCTCCACCACCAACTTTAGTCTGTCGTGGATACCCCACAGCTCAGCTATCAGCAGACTGCTGCTACCCACACCTTTAGCAAAATCTCCACACCACTTTCCAGCCTCATCTCTAACAATTCCCCCACAGCCAGAACCTCCATTAGTAGAGTGAGCACCATCCGCATTCACTTTGACATAGTCTTTATCAGGTAAGCTCCAACTAATCAGTCTCTCACCCTTGTTCCTTTCCATGACAATATTATTGCACGCAGTTGCCTTGTATTGCCGAGTTCAAGTAGCGATCTCGCCAAGCATGTCAAACATCCTACTAAACTTATCATCATGTCTAGTTCTATTGCGCCAGTCCCAAATAGCGTGACAGGAAGTAGCCTAAAACCCGGTCCAATCACCTTCAACAATACCACGTGATTTATCAACCACATTTGCACTTCTTAGTCTTTTCTTTATAATGTGATAAATTTTGATGAATATATTTTAAGAAATAATGGAATAAGAAAAATAATCATGTACAAAGATAACTTAAATATATTGTTGAAACATTAATTTCTATTTATAAAAAAAAAGTTTACTTTTTAAAATCATCACTAAGTTGCTACCATTTACTTCATATTAAAATTAGAGAATTTCTTCACCCACCTCCTAACCTTCTTGCCCACCCCTGGTGAATTTACCACACTATCCCTTGTTTCGGAAGTTCATTTCCGAAAAGGTACTTTTTTTTGGAAAAAAGGGGTTTTCGGAAATGAACTTCCGAAAACGTGTTTTTTTTAATATAAAATATTGATTTCGGAGATGCATCTCCGAAATAAAGTTACATTTTCAGAAAATGTGGTGTTTCGGAATTTCATGTCCGAACTCACCCCCATGATGGAATTCGGAAATGAACCTCCGAATTTATGTCTGGACAGAAGAAAAATGAAAAACAACAACGATTCGCTTTATTTAATCGGGTGAAGATTACAACGATAATATTACTGAAAATTAAAGTTACATATTGTTGAACACGGGTAGGTGGGGATGAGTCAACATTTTGATAACGTCGTCCGCCGATCTTTGAAGTTTGGCGTCCAACTCGATCGGGCCTTTCGAAGAAAATCGGTCGAACGTTGTCCACATAACCGCTAAATCTTCGTCGTTCTTGATCTCAAAATGTGTGAACTTAATGCCTCCCTCGTCGTTAAGCGATGGTGAGCGGTACTCGAGCTTGACAACCTTTCAATTCTCGGGATAGCGCAAAAGCGTGTTGAGCGACGGTATCAATTCCGCAAACGGCGTGTCGCGCGAGAAGCGAAATTGGAACGGCATCGGGTAGCCGGTTTCAAAGTAGACGAATGGTAGGTGGGGGTAGGTTTGTGTCATTTGTGTTTTGTGGTGTGAAGAGGATGAAGAAGAGTGTGTAGTATTTATAGACTTATTGGAGCATTGATGGCCCAACAAACCTTATCCTGCCTCAGGGGACATTTCGGAAATGAACTTCCGAAAATAGGCTCCAGACATGTATATTTCGGAAGTTCATTTCCGAATTATGCAGAAACAGAGGTGAATTTTGCATTTTGTGCATTGCATTCTGTTTTGTGTAAACAATACCAAAAGCATACAAAATAGGCATAAAATAGGCAATGACAACATAAAACAAACTTATATTATATATGTATTGAATCGGTCCGATTTTACATGATAAACAACAATACATACAAAAAATGATCGTTCCAAACAAAAAACGATCCGGAACGAACTAAAATTCACCGAACCAATCGGTGGATCCTAAGTCCAAAATAGGCACGTTCTTCGACCGCTCTCTATTTTGCTCGCGCTCTTTGCTCATCATTTCTTCAAACTCCGCCATTCTCGAAACAAACGGATCCGGCCAAGTCTCCGCCTCATTTGAACGATGTGCCGTCCATTGACAAGAAGTAGCCGGTATAGGACAACCCGGTTTCAAAAACACTTGAACGAAGTGCCGCGATCGTAGATACCCGATGCATATGATGCGGCCCGACGCGTCCAACGGCGGCCGACTATGAAGTGGAAAGAAAGTCTCACTTAGTCCAAACCTCGTCAAATCGACGCACACCATATCATACGCACTTGCTATTAGATGACCCATCTCGAGGAATGACATCCACTTCGAAGTCAACTCCGAAGTCAACTCCGCAATGAGCTCCCGTCGGACTAAAGTGTGATTATTTTCCCCTTTACCGAGCAAACCCGCAACGGCCCGATATCCACAATTTCCGTCGCCTCCAACATCAACGATGTTATCGATATATTTGTGCATAAAAAGTGGCATCTCATCAATGTAGACAATCGGTATTTTTTGATCGGCGGTGTGCGAGGTGGCTTCGAAATACGGGCTCCTTTGTTACCACTACACGTGGACTTCGGTGTCTCATGAATTTCCGAAAACGATGCATCAACATGTTCAAAGTAGGAAGGAGATCGTTTTGTTGACGTGTCATCTTGTGTAATTTTGGACTTTTTCGGTGCACCTTTCGTTTTAACCGGTTGAGATGGCAGTTTCAAATCGGTGGTCTCCGAAAACGCGATCTTTTGCAATTGTTCTTTTATGTGCATTTTTGTTGTGTCGTCCGCTTTAGCAAACTTCTCCATTATCACTTCCAACTCGTCGGAGATGGTGATTTTGGAGTCATTTTCTTTCGGCGGGTCAAAATCATCAAAACGAAGTTTCTTCCAATGGTCGGCTACCTCATCCATGCGTATGGGTGAACTTAACTTTTTCTTTTTTGCAAGTATACAAGCACACGGAAGGCCGTATGTAGTTCTAATGGTGCACCCACATAATGAACTATCCGTCCCCGTGGTCTCCGACCGCTTAGCTTCATGAAACAAAAAATTCAAACCCGTTCGAGATATGTTGTAAATCAATTGGGAGAATAGAATTTGGCCCTTATACCGGTGTTCCATAACCGTCTTGCTCCGACCGAACGATGTTTGAATTTCATTGTGTTGATTTTCAAGCATTTGGTTCACGGTGTCCCATCCCCGACACAAATCTCCCTTGCTATCACCCAACCACCTCTTGAAAACCGCATGTGCGGATTCAACTCGGTTAGTCGTGGTGCAACCAAGATGTCTAACCCGATTTGTCCAAGCGCACACGACTTTTTCTCTAACCTTGTCAAGAATGGTGGATTCGACGTAATGACAAAAAGTCTTAATGGAACCACACAAAGACCTAAAGTGTACCAATTTCTCGGTATAATCCTCTTCGGAGTATGCATCCAAAATTCCCCTCCATGCCGCCATTATCCTATCAACCACAACACCGGCTTTGACAACTTTACCATTTTCATCCGGCCTATCTTTTGTCCCAACCGCGGGTTTCAACTTGCTTCTCACGTTGCAAGTTATGTGATACCGGCAAAGTAAAGCGGTAGATGTCGGGAAGACGGTATCGACCGCATTCATCAAAGCATTGTCTCGATCGGTGACAATGACGTTTGGCATAACCTCTTGATCAACTAACAAAGACTTGCAAATTCCCAAGGCCCACGTAAAGTTGTCTTCTTTTTCACACTCCAAAAAAGCAAACCCCACCGAATAAGTCTTGTCCGTCGAGGTCACACCGACGATCTCTAGAAGAGGAAGTCTATACTTGTTTGTCTTGTACGTCGAATCCATGACTAGAACGGTTGGAAATGTGTTGAACAATTTGATACTTTCGGGATGAGTCCAAAAAATATCACGCACCGTAACTTTGTCCTCGGAGGTTCGGAAGCTTGAAACATAATTGTTATCGCCTAGTAGTTTCAAAAGTTGTTGCATTTCCGACCGAGGGCCCATATTTAAAACCTTGAGATTGTGCCGTTCATTGTAAACTTGCTTGATATTTGAAACGCTATCCGGTTTCTTACGCTTCAAATCGGCAAGTATGTTGCGAGGCGCCACTTTGACTATCGTTAGGTCCGATATCACATTTCTCTCTTCGCGGGACAAACGACACGCCATTGGATGCCCGTGTAACTTGACATCCAAGGCATGATTATGCATTCCACAAATTACGGTTAACCGCCACATATCATCAACCCTCCGAGTGGCACGCAACTTAAACGGACAACCGCACTTTCTCGATCCCGTGTCCTCGTGTTTTAGCACACGGTTTGATTGTACATAACTACCACCCCGTTCGCAATTCAAAACAACGAAAGCTTTCCGCCTACTATTTCCGTTGTCCGACCTTAAAATAACAATTCCAAATCCAAGTTTACTAGCTTCCTTCGGAACCCAATCAATCAATTGTTCGCGACTACCGAAGCTCCGATCATTTGTAAATTCTTGCCGAACATCAACCGCATTGATCATAGGAGTAACGTCAATAACCGGATCGTTATTAACGTTGACAATTTCCGAATTTAATACTCCATCGTCTTGCACAATGTTGTCCGGATGCACCATACCTAACAAATGAAAAAATTAGCAAAATTGGCCAAAACTGTTTTTTTTTGTAATTGCCAGGGCATATTTCGGAAGTTCATTTCCGAAATATATTAGGTAACATATATTTCGGAAATGAACTTCCGAACCATATCAGTTTTTAGCATAAATTTGTTGAATCAATGTAGTGAAATAGGGGATGAAATGAGAGATGTTTACCTGAAATTGTAGCTTTCTATGCTCCCTTTAACGTGATCAACGGTTTGAAACTTGATTTTAGGGCGAAAAATTGATGGAGATTGATTGGGTTTTAGAGAGGGTTTTGAGAAGTTTTGGAGAAAAATGATGAAATAGTGAAGGAGGGAAATTTGTATATGCAGCAACAGTTTCGGAAATGAACTTCCGAAAATATTCACAGATTTTGAATTTTTTTTGACTTCGGAAATGCATCTCCAAAAACATCAAAAATTTGGTGTTTTCGGAGATGCATTTCCGAAGTAAAAAAAAATCAAAAAAAAAAAAACTTCGGAGATTCATCTCCGAAGCAGAGGCAGTTTTGTGTTTTTGCTGGGGGTGACCCCATAGGGAGGTGGGTAAAGAAATTTTTTAAAATTAACACAGCAACTTCCAAGAGTTGACGAAGTTGCGATAACACAAAATAAGGATGTATTTGTTGTTGGCTATGAATTCTAAAATTTAATTTTTTTTCTACTTTATTAACATTTTATTTTATTGTATTTGTAGAGCAGATGTTGTAAAAAAATTATTAACCACGATCAATTTTGTGCAACAAACATATCCTTATATCCTTATATGTTATAATATACTCTTTAATCCTACTTATAAAAGAAATTTATTTCTTAAATTTAATAAATAAATAATATATCAGGTTTATGTATTAAAATTTATTTTTTAAATAATATATATATATATATATATATATATATATATATATATATATATATATATATATATATATATATATATATATATATATATATATATATATATATATATATATATATATATATATATATATATATATATGGGGACGACTCAAGTGAGAACACTTGGTTATTATGAGAAATGAGAACAATGAATTACGACCATTAAATTTTGATTTTGTTGATTTTAATGAACGGGATTGGTTTCTATTTCTATGATCCTTAATATTTATTTTAAATCAATATAGAAAGAGAAACCAATCCAATCCATTAAAATCAAAACCAAGTGTTCTCACTTGAGTCGTCCCCTATATATATATATATATATATATATATATATATATATATATATATATATATATATATATATATATATATATATATATATATATATATATATATATATATATATATATATATATATATATATATATATATATATATATATATATATATATATATATATATATATATATATATATATATATATATATATATATATATATATATATATATATATATATATATATATATATATATATATATATATATATATATATATATATATATATATATATGATCCAAGTGTATTGATTTTAAAAAGTAAACTTTTTTTTTTATAAATATAATAGAACTAGAGTGAGCACTACTCCTTCAACCTCAAATTATATGATTTGCACAATTTTACATAAATTAGGAAATGAAATTCAATCATAAAAAGGAAATGAAACTAATATAGGAAAAAAATTATAAAATATTTTACAAAAATATACTTTATTAATAGTATAGAAAAGATAAATTAAAATTTTTTAAAAAGGTAGAGTAATAAATTATGAAGGGCTTAAAAGAAAAAGTATGAATTAAGTAGAATGACTAAATTAAATTGATATACCAATAAAATTGTTATTTATTGAAAGAAAGTAAAAAAGTAATTTATGCCTCTTAATACTTTAGAATGTCATATAATTTAAAAATAAAACAAATGAGACTGAGGAAGAAGTTGCTCAAGTTATATTAGAATCAGAGCACAAGTAATATAAGAAACAGAGCTGGGAAAATATGAGTAAGAGCATAATGGAATTTCAACAAGTCTACTTTACATGGTGAACACTCCATTTTCATATATACCTTCATAATACAAAACTAGACTTGTTCCTGGTGTGGATTCACAGTTGGTGCGGGTGCTATGGCGAATTGCAGACCCCTATGCTGCCCGGATTGTAGCACAAACGCAACTTGAGTAGCCGCTACTGCTGCAGCCTCCTATTATTACACCAAAAATCAAGAGATGTGAACGAAATGCAGTGTTGAGTTATATTAAATCGCTTCAACTATCATAAATTACTACGGGTGTCTATGCCATATTTGTGTCCGTGAAGGCAGTTCATAAGACATGAACAAAAAAGGATTAAAAAGCGTAATTTTAAAACTGACACTTACTTGTCTTTGTCGCCGTCGTTGTAAGATACTGATTGCCCAAGCCATGATATAGCAAGGTAAAAGAAATCCAGCTGCTCGAAGCAAGAAAAGCTGCAGATATTGATCAATTAGCTATGTTTTTGCCATAACGTTTTGAAAGCAACACGGCAACTGTATGATGTGATGATGAACTACTTAGCCAATAGGAACTCATGTTACTTACAGAGAAAAAAGTAGATGGATCATCGTCAGCATCAGCATCTGTGACAGAAAGTGCGTGCCTCAAGAGTAAAAGGGCCATTAACTGCACCAAATATATAGAATGATTCAGGCTTACAATCATGTCCAAGTGTAAAGTGTTAATCTCCTAGCATAGTCAATGTGTATGAAGAACCTAAAGTTCATTGGAAGTACAATTGATTTCATAAATCATATAGATTGTATCACTTCCAACAGTGGGGCTTAGTGAAATCATATGTCAGGCGCGCATATGCATGGCTGAATTATACAGAAAAAACAAAGTTAAGAATAACTTTAAGGTTAACGCCTTACAATTAGAGCAGCTGAGCGGCAAAATGCAGCTCCATTGGCATTAGAAGCAGCATATCCATCATATTCAGCTTCAAAGAATTGGCGCTCTGCCTCTGCAATTGCTAAGAGTCGAGGATCACGCAAGTCCAAAGGCGTGCCAGAAAGTGTCCAGCCTCCACTGCAAAAGTGTTCACAACTTATTAGTGAGAAAAAATAAGTTTTATACATATTTTCAATAGTACGAAACAAAATGCTTATCCATACAAACCAACACTCATTATGAAGACTATTTTAAAATTGTAAGTTTCAGCATACCCTATATCAATGGTTGTTTCTTCGGGATGTGGACGAGGTGGTGGAGCAGTATAACCAGGTTCATAGGACTGAGAATTACATGCACAAAAAGAAAGAACTATCATCAAGGATGAGCACAAAACTAATAAGCTGAAGATTTATGATTCACACTCAAAGAGAGCAATTTGGTTCAAAACAAAGCTATACTTGTGATTAAAAAAGAACGTATAAGCATTTGTAATCGTTTTAAATTGCAATCAACGACCGCAATATTGTTGATGCGGTAATCTCCGCAACAGCATCTGACGCAATTGCGATGTCACACATCCTCCCATATTAGAAATCCCATCAAACAACTTTGCCCAGATTTCTTCAACTCTTTTCATCAAAACTCAAATTTTGGAACCCAAAACTCAATTTACTTCTGAAATTTTTTAATATTAAGTGTTTGTATTTCAAACTCTTCTCAATCAGAATTTACGCAGCATATTGCCGCAATTCGCATCGCAGCAGGTTCAATGACCGCAATTGCAACCGTATCCGCAATTTATAACCATTCGCCCATGTATATACACAAAACCATACAATGTTTTGCAATTTATAATCATGCGCCCATTTATATACACAACCATACAATGTTTTGCAATATATGAAAATTACATGTAAATGGCGCATACCTTATGACATATTTCACAGGTTGTATCTCCCTTTTCGTTGCACCAGCGTTGGACGCACTTTCTATGAGCATACTGTGCCAAACCACATAAAAAAAAACCCTCAATTCATAAATTAGGAAAACAAAAAGACACCAATGTGCCAACAACAACAACAATATTCCAAGTTACAAAGGGAGCATTGTGTTGCATTATCAGTTATCACCAATTAATAACTCATCTAACATCAATGTTCCCTTTCATTAAATTTGTAAAACACATAAAACAGAAAACAGAAATGTACCTTTAGACTACCGCTACAGCCGCATGGATTCTCCAGACTATTGATACTATCCTCCTCCTGACAAATCCTGCATTCCCCCATCTGCAACAGCGGCTCCTCCTCGCCCTCATCGTCATCCTCCTCCGAAGAACCGGAAGGCCCAGCCGGCGATTCATTCACCGGAGTCACCGGCTCAGGAGCAGGCTGCGCCGGGTGCTGAGCCAAAGGCTCAACCGGCATGGGCCGAACCAGCCGGTCCACAAACAACACCAAATGATCGCTCATTGATCCTTATCTTATTTTCTTTTGTAAATTTAAATATAAATTCAATATAAAATGAAAAGCACAAAATATAATTATTCAATTCAATTGAAATTCAAGATGAGAAGGAAGAATAAAAAATGAAAAAATAAATCTGGAGATCGGGCGGTGAATCGGCAGATCCCAAGGAAATGAGGGAATCTGAGACTCACCGGAGGGAAATGAAAGAGAGAAGAAAAATAAGAGTTTATAGAGCGAGATAGAAGGGAAGAGAGAGAATGTGAGAGAAAATTAGATTCGGCGTATATATAGGGAAGATAACATTGTGGTCATTCATGGTGTTGCTTTCATTGTTTCGGTGGTGGCTTCGTGGAATTAGAATGTGGAATTTGAGAATGTAGAAAAGGGTAAAATGGGTATTTTGAGAGGTTTGTGTACGTTGACGTTGTGCTTGTTGTTGTTACTTGCCGCGTAAATGACCCGTTCGTCTTGGGGTCGCATTTGGGACAGCTTCTCATTTTCTCTTTTTTTGGCATTATTATTTCATTTGGACAGCAATGTGATTATAATTTTCTTACATAAAAAACTATTCTTAAACATTGTAAGCGAAGTCCTGAAGATATAATTCAAACTCAAAAAAAATAAAAAATAAATAAGAAACATTACATAGGACAATTATAAACAATTAGACGCACTGATGTTTTGAATATTTTTATGAAATTAGGAACAACTTAATAAAGTCTTGATTGTTATTTCTTCAAAAAAAATTCTAATATGCACTTGTCATTAGCAACATTTGCATTGAGTATCACAGCAACATGAATGTAAGGCTATTCTTAAAAGTTGCAGTGTTTTTTAAAGAGGGAAAAAAAGCTAACTGCATTATGAATGTAAGGCATAAGGAATGCTTTGAGAAAAAGTTTTATATCATACAAAGTATAAACACCCTACCAAAACAACATATTGGTGCACACCCATGTCTCGACTTAAATTAACACCCATGTCAAACACAATTCAAAACAACAAATAAGTGAAAATTACAAACTGATATGTTAAAACAGGATCCTACGAGCAGTGGCAATCTTGACCAAAATGTTAAAGAGTGCGATAAATATTATTTAAAAGATACTTATTTTTATTATATTTTTTAAAAAAAATTTGTTAAAAGTTCTATTTTTTATATGCAACGATCTTGCATATAGTATCACTGAATTAAAAAAATACAAAATTAATTTAAGAAAATAAGGGTTAAATTTATAAATCCCTGTAATGCTAGCGAGATTTGATTTTAGTCCTCATAAAAAAAAATTTTAAATCTCTCTTGTAATTTAAATCCACGTGGACTTTTTTTTATTTTTTAATTAAATCTTTTTTTTTAAAACTTTTTTAAATATATAATATACTTATTTTTACATTTTTCATAAATTATTTTAATTAATATTTTTTATGAAAATTTATTTATAAACTAGTTATTATTAATAATATTTAGCAAAATACACCACAATGTTTTTAGCCCAATTATACATAGCCCAATACTTTAAGTTTTATTAACTTGTGTGTGAAAGGATCTTATAAACACTTACTTTTCATTTTCAATTTTCCATGTGGGATTTCTTTACAAGTATTCTTCATTGCAAGTATTCTTCATTGCAGTTTGCAGTGTATATTCGGTTTTGTTGTTAGTGAATGTTGTAGTTTATGGATGTGTATGTGTGTGGTGTTTATGAATGATGGATGATGGTGTTCAAAGGTTTAGGATGAGAAACAGAGGAAGTTTGGTTCGAAAAGATGAAGACATGATGCGACAACATCAATATGGACTATAGAATTAAAAACAGCCTGACACTAGATGGGCCAAAAGCCCAATATGTTTAATATTACAATTTGATTTAAACAAGTTAAAATTTAAAACTGAAATAAATTAAAAATTAATAAATATATAAAATTAATAAAATAATAAAGTTTCAATTTATTTAATTAAAAATAATAGTACAAAAAAATTAAGAAAAATAAATAAAAAATAATCCATGTGGATTTAAAATTAATGTGGATTGTCACGCTAGAAAGAATAAAAAATCTTGAGTGGAATAGTGAGTTTAGGGGCCTAATTGACGGATCTAGATATTACGAGTGGGACTTTAAAAAAATTTCTTTTACAGGGGGTTAAAGCGAATCGCTAACATTACAAGGGAGTTGTGTATATTAAACCCAAAAAATAAAAACTTAACTTTATATAATAGTGATTAAATATGTTTGAACAAAAATTTAACAAGAAATTTACTTATAAAAATCCAACTCAAATTTGCTTAAGTAATTTATGAATAAATTTTATTGATTAATTTTATTAAATAAATTAATATAATTAAAAAAATTTAAATCAATTCATTATTACTTACTAAATTTATTATTACATCTTTAGGGATAAAACAGTTAGCAAGTATATTGAAAAAATAGATTAATGTATCATAATCATTCATATAATTTATTTTAATAAAAATTAAAATAAAAAATAAACTTAAAAGAAATCAACAATTGTCATTTATTATTTTTTTTACACAGTCGATACATGAGTATTATTCTCTTAAACAAATTATATTATTTACACTGTCGATACATTTAGATATCTTACTTATTTTTAATTAAATACAATTATAAGAACTTTGAAAAAACACTAATATGTCTTAAATTAAGAAAGAAACATATTTTAGACATTAATTTTAATTTTAAGTGTATAAATATTACTTCTGTAAGAACAAGCATACACTCACAAATGAGTTTTTGATTCATGGCAAACATCACAAGCAACCAAATACAAAAGCATAAATGAATGACTCAAGACAATGGAAGATTATGAAGCTCAAATCACTCAGAAAATGGTATTGCATCTGTTAGGTCGATCAAGCAAAGCCCTAGGTCGACTCAAAACCAGAGCAAACTCAGCAAAACTGACAAGGTCACTGTTAGGTCGACCTACCCAAACTCCCAAGTCGACCTAAACTGAAAGGATTTACACATGTCACTGTTAGGTCGACCTACCCACACTCCTAGGTCGACCTAAACTGAAGAAAAGTCACAAAAATGCATTTCAACTGCCTTTAGGTCGACCTAAACCTTCAACAGGTCGACCTAACTGGAAACAACTGACTTTAGGTCGACCTAAACCTTCAGCAGGTCAACCTAACAGATTTTAGGCCAACCTAACAGGTCAACCTAACTAGGACAATTTCAACTCTGCTTCTGTTAGGTCGACCTAAGCACTAAAGTAGGTCAACCTATTTGCTGAAAACTTCCCAAGTTATGTGTTTTCTCTGCTCCAACATACCAGCAACTATATATATCATTCCATGTCAATTATTGCAAACAACACCAAAGACTGAAAGATACACAAAGGCTTCTCATCTTCGTTCTTCGTCATCTCCAACACAATTACACATAATCATTCTTGCGTTGAGGGTTAGTGATCGAGTTCGATAACGTCCATGGAACGGAATTGAAGATTCCTAGTGGGTGAAGATTTGTGGGGTTTTTGGTGAATAAAATCCGAGGGTTTTGTCCTCCAAGATAGGTGTTTCTTGGGGGTTTTTATCAACAGGTTTCATCGAGGATCCATCTGAGTGTGAAGATTGAAGAACAAGGGTTCAAGGCAATTCAAGACACTGCAGAAAAGGGATCAAGTGAAGCTCTTGGATCACCTTGATCTGACTCAAGATTAAGGGGGAAGAAGATTCAAAGGATCGACATAATTGGTTTATGGTTTATCGCTTTGTTATCTTCTTTGTATAAGCTGCTTTCAACATTAATGAAAGATTTCCCAATTTCAGTTTGGAATTGGGGGCAGATGTAGTCGTAGCGAGGACGATCGACGAACTGCCTAAACAAATATCGTGTTCTTGTCGCTTTTACCTTTTCATTTACGTTTTGTTCATATTTGGTTATAATAGCAAATTGATCAACGATTCGAGTGTTAAGATTGTGAATTAAGAACTTATATAAACATCACAATCCATCACACATTGAATCACCATCAATTTGATCATTATCACCAAGTGTTTGTGTTTTTGCTTCTTTCACTATTACTGCATTGCAAACGTCGTTCATCATATAAGAAGTTAATTGATTTTCAATAGAGCGACGTATTGATTCTATAGAGTATTCTCTTATCGTTTATCTCAAGCTGGTTAGTGGTTTTAACACATATACAAATGTTTCAATAGTGGTTCGGAATAGACGCGAGTCGATTCAGAATCACTTCCGCTTAAAGTTCAATTAATTCCGCAAAATTGTGTAAGATCTATTCACCCCCCATCTAGATCCTAAGGCCAGCTTCTAACAAGTGGCATCAAGAGCTCTGGTTTATTCCGTGCTACGTGAAACACTTATTGGAAAGATGGCTTCCGGACCTAAAGGGGCTCACAATAGAGCTCCAGTTTTCAACGGTGAAAACTATGGCTATTGGAAGGATTTTATGTGTGTCCACATCAATGCAATTGATAGGAACATCTGGACAGCTATGTTAGAACAAGATTTGTTCTTATCAATTATCTTAGTTTTGATGATAACAATAATATGAATTTTGCTTAAGATAATATGGTACTCTAATCCAATGCAATTTCCCTTTCAGGAAATATATAAAGAGTACGCATAATTCAGCGCTCAGAAGTTGTGTCTCAAATGGTTCAGCATGCAACATCAGAACATGGTCTGGCAAGACATCAGAAGATGGTCGAAGCAGAATCAGAACATGGGTCTATGGAAGCATCAGAAGAACATGAGATCAGAAGCACTGAAGATCAGAAGATGGTATCACGCTCAGAAGCACTTCAAGGTCAGAAGATCAGAAGATGCTTTGCACCAAGCTGTTTGACTCTGATGATATTCAAACGTCGTATTCACAAACATCAGATCAGAAGGAAGTACAGGTGGCAGACTACGCTGACTGACAAAAGGAACGTTAAAGCTACTAAAGGCAACGTCAGTAGACACAGCGTGAACAAGGATCGAGGTAGTTGACAAAAGCGTATAACATTAAATGCAATGCTGTACGGAACACGCAAAGCATTAAATGCACTCAACGGTCATCTTCTCAACGCCTATAAATATGAAGTTCTGATGAGAAGCAAGGTTACCAATTCTTAACAACTCTGAACGAAAATAAACTTGCTGAAACGCTATTCAATCAAAGCTCAGAATCTTCATCAACTCACTACATTGCTGTTGTAATATCTTAGTGAGATTAAGCTTAAACTGTAAGAGAAATATCACAGTTGTGATTATAGCTTTTAAGAAGCATTTGTAAACTCTTGAATAGATTACATTAAGTTGTAAGGAACTAGAGTGATCGTGTTGATCAGTATACTCTAGGAAGTCTTGGCAGTTGGCTGAGCAGTTTGTAACTAGAGTGATCAGGTTGATCAGTAGACTCTAGAGAAAGTCTTAGGAGTGAACTGAGCAGTTGTTCCTGGAGTGATCAAGTTGTGATCAGAAGACTCTGGAAGACTTAGTTGCGGACTAAGTGGAGAACCATTGTAATCCGTGCGATTAGTGGATTAAATCCTCAGGTTGAGGTAAATCATCTCTGCGGGGGTGGACTGGAGTAGCTTCGTTAACAGCGAACCAGGATAAAAATAATTGTGCAATTTATTTTTATCGTCCAAGATTTTAAAGTCACACTTATTCAATCCCCCCCTTTCTAAGTGTTTTTCTATCCTTCAATTGGTATCAGAGCGCCGGTTCTAAGGTGCAAGCACTTAACCGTGTTTAGAAAAGATTCAGGAAGAGAAAAACGCTTCAGTAAAAGATGGTTGATGAAAGTGAAAAGTCTACACCTACACCTGCATCTACATCTGGCTCTGCTGAGCAATACAACGGTAACAATGGTTATACTAGACCGCCGGTATTTGATGGTGAAAACTTTGAATACTGGAAAGATAAACTGGAAAGTTACTTTCTGGGTCTAGATGGTGATCTATGGGATCTTCTGATGGATGGTTACAAACATCCAGTAAATGCCAGTGGCGCAAAGCTGTCAAGGCAAGAAATGAATGATGATCAAAAGAAGCTTTTCAGGAATCATCATAAATGCAGAACTGTTTTGCTGAATGCTATTTCTCATGCTGAGTATGAGAAGATATCTAACAGGGAAACAGCCTATGACATATATGAGTCCTTGAAAATGACTCATGAGGGAAATGCTCAAGTCAAGGAGACAAAAGCTCTTGCCTTAATCCAGAAGTATGAAGCCTTCAAGATGGAGGATGATGAAGACATTGAAAAGATGTTTTCAAGATTTCAAACTCTTACTGCTGGATTGAGAGTTCTTGACAAGGGATACACCAAGGCTGATCACGTAAAGAAGATCATCAGAAGCTTACCCAGAAGATGGGGTCCTATGGTGACTGCATTCAAGATTGCAAAGAATCTGAATGAAGTTTCTCTGGAAGAGCTGATCAGTGCCTTAAGAAGCCATGAGATTGAGCTGGATGCAAATGAGCCTCAAAAGAAAGGTAAGTCTATTGCATTAAAATATAATATCAAGAAATGCACTAACGCTTTTCAGGCTAGAGAAGAAGATCCTGAAGAATCAGAATCTGAAGAAGAAGATGAACTGTCCATGATTTCCAGAAGGCTAAATCAACTCTGGAAGACCAAGCAAAGGAAGTTCAGAGGCTTCAGAAGTTCAAGGAAATTTGAACGTGGAAAATCTTCTGATGAAAGAAGATTTGACAAGAAGAAGGTCATGTGCTATGAATGCAATGAGCCTGGACACTACAAGAATGAGTGTCCAAATCTTCAGAAGGAAAGTCCCAAGAAAAAGTTTCATAAGAAGAAAGGTCTTATGGCAACCTGGGATGAGTCAGAAGATGATTCAGAAGATGAGCAGGCCAACTGTGCGCTGATGGCTACAGAAGATGACGGATCAGAATCTACATCAGAATCAGATTCTGAAGAGGTATTTTCTGAACTTACTAGAGATGAGTTAGTGTCCGGTCTAACTGAACATCTGGAACTCAAGTCTCAGATCAGTCTCAAATACAAAAAGCTGAAAAAGCAATTTGAATTTGAAACAAAGAAGCTTGAGTTGGAGAATTCTGAATTAAAAGAAAAACTTTTAAAATTATCCAATAATGTTGGATCTCCTTCTAATTCAGAAAAATCCACTCCTAGTCTAAACCATATTCTGAAAGAATATGATTTAAGCTTCAGAAAGTTCTTATCTAGAAGTATTGGCAGAAGTCAGCTAGCTTCTATGATATATGCCGTATCTGGAAACAAAAGAGTTGGCATTGGTTATGAGGGTGAAACCCCATACAAACTTGAACCTGTTGATGAAATGAAACTCACATACAAGCCATTGTATGATCAGTTCAAGTATGGCCACTCTCATGATATTAGGCACACTTCACATGCACAAAGTTTTCATATAACACACACCAAGAAGCATGTGACACAACCTAGGAAATATCATGAAACTAATATTAAAAATTATCATGCTGTTCCTCCTATTGCTTATAATGTCAAACCCAAGTTCAATCAGAACTTGAGAAAATCTAACAAGAAAGGACCCAAGAAAATGTGGGTACCTAAGGATAAGATTATTCCTATTGCAGATATCCTTGGCTGCAAGAAGGACAAAGCACAACATGTCATGGTACCTGGACTCTGGATGATCACGACACATGACAGGAAGAAGGTCTATGTTCCAAGACCTGGTGCTTAAGTCTGGAGGAGAAGTCAAGTTTGGAGGAGATCAGAAGGGCAAGATAATTGGCTCTGGAACTATAAAGTCTGGTAACTCTCCTTCCATTTCTAATGTACTTCTTGTAGAAGGATTAACACATAACCTCTTATCTATCAGTCAATTAAGTGACAATGGTTATGATATAATCTTTAATCAAGAGTCTTGCAAGGCTGTAAATCAGAAGGATGGCTCAATCCTATTTACAGGCAAGAGGAAGAACAACATTTATAAGACAGATCTGCAAGATCTTATGAGTCAGAAGGTGACTTGTCTTATGTCTGTTTCTGAAGAGCAGTGGGTCTGGCACAGGAGATTAGGTCATGCTAGTTTGAGAAAGATCTCTCAGATTAACAAACTGAATCTTGTCAGAGGACTCCCTAATCTGAAATTCCAATCAGATGCTCTTTGTGAAGCATGTCAGAAGGGCAAGTTCTCCAAACCTGCATTCAAGTCTAAAAATGTTGTTTCTACCTCAAGGCCATTAGAACTCTTGCACATTGATCTGTTTGGACCAGTCAAAACAGCATCTGTCAGAGGAAAGAAATATGGATTAGTCATCGTAGATGATTATAGCCGCTGGACTTGGGTAAAGTTCTTGAAACACAAGGATGAGACTCATTCAGTGTTCTTTGATTTCTGCATTCAGATTCAATCTGAAAAAGAGTATAAAATCATAAAGGTAAGAAGTGATCATGGTGGTGAATTTGAGAACAAATCCTTTGAAGAATTCTTCAAAGAAAATGGTATTGCCCATGATTTCTCTTGTCCTAGAACTCCACAGCAAAATGGGGTTGTAGAACGAAAGAATAGGACTCTGCAAGAAATGGCCAGAACCATGATCAATGAAACCAATATGGCTAAGCATTTCTGGGCAGAAGCAATAAACACTGCATGCTATATTCAGAATAGAATCTCTATCAGACCTATTCTAAATAAGACTCCCTATGAATTGTGGAAGAATAGAAAGCCCAACATTTCATATTTCCATCCTTTTGGATGTGTATGCTTTATTCTGAACACTAAAGATCATCTTGGTAAGTTTGATTCCAAGGCACAAAAATGTTTTCTTCTTGGATATTCTGAACGCTCAAAAGGCTACAGAGTATACAATACTGAAACATTGGTTGTAGAAGAATCAATCAATATCAGGTTTGATGATAAGCTTGGTTCTGAAAAACCAAAGCAGTTTGATAATTTTGCAGATTGTGATATTGACATATCAGAAGTTGTTGAGCCAAGAAGCAACGCATCAGAAGCAGAACCTCTCAGAAGCAAAGAATCGGAAGATCAAGTATCAGCTTCTCTGGAGGATCTAAGCATTTCTGAAGAGCCATCTGTCAGAAGATCATCCAGACTCATCTCCGGTCATTCAGAAGATGTCATTCTTGGAAAGAAGGATGATCCAATCAGAACAAGAGCATTCCTTAAGAACAATGCAGACTGTCAATTAGGTCTTGTATCTTTGATCGAGCCAACTTCTGTTGATCATGCTCTAGAAGATCCAGACTGGATAATTGCTATGCAAGAAGAACTGAATCAGTTTACAAGGAATGATGTTTGGGATCTTGTTCCTAGACCAGATGGATTCAATATAATTGGTACAAAATGGGTCTTCAGAAACAAGCTCAGTGAGAAAGGTGAAGTGGTAAGGAACAAAGCCAGACTGGTGGCTCAGGGTTATAGTCAGCAAGAAGGGATTGATTATACAGAAACCTTTGCACCAGTGGCCAGGTTAGAGTCTATTCGTCTATTAATTTCTTTTGCCACTCAACATAACATCACTCTCTATCAGATGGATGTTAAGAGTGCCTTCTTAAATGGTTATATAGATGAAGAAGTTTATGTCCATCAACCTCCTGGTTTTGAAGACTCTATGTCTCCTAATCATGTTTTTAAACTTAAGAAATCATTGTATGGATTGAAACAGGCTCCCAGAGCTTGGTATGAACGCTTAAGTTCTTTCCTTCTGGATAATGGTTTCACTAGAGGAAAAGTGGACACTACTCTCTTTTGTAAAACCTTTGAAAAGGATATTTTAATCTGTCAAATATATGTAGATGATATTATTTTTGGAACATCTAATGCTACACTTGGAAAGGAGTTTGCTGAGTCTATGCAGGCTGAGTTTGAAATGAGCATGATGGGAGAACTCAAGTACTTCCTTGGAATACAAATAAATCAAACATCAGAAGGAACGTATGTTCACCAAACCAAGTATGTGAAGGAACTTCTGAAGAAGTTTAATCTTCTGGACTGCAAAGAAGCCAAAACTCCTATGCATCCAACATGCATCCTAGGTAAGGATGAGGTAAGTAAGAAGGTAGATCAGAAGTTATACAGAGGTATGATTGGATCTCTTCTATATCTGACTGCTTCTAGACCTGACATTCTGTTCAGTGTTTGTTTGTGTGCTAGATTCCAATCAGATCCTAGAGAATCTCATTTAACTGCTGTTAAGAGAATTCTAAGGTATCTGAAAGGTACTACTAATGTTGGCTTAGTTTACAGAAAATCTAAAGAATACAACTTAGTAGGATTCTGTGATGCTGATTATGCTGGAGACAGAATTGAAAGAAAAAGTACTTCAGGAAGTTGCCAATTTCTTGGAAGTCATTTGATCTCCTGGTACAGCAAGAAGCAAGCAACTATTGCTCTGTCAACGACAGAAGCAGAATATGTCGCTGCTGCTGGCTGTAGTACACAGATGCTCTGGATGAAAAGTCAGTTGGAAGATTATCAGATATTTGAGAGTAACATTCCTATTTTCTGTGATAATACTTCTGCTATATGTTTATCTAAGAATCCTATTCTTCATTCAAAAGCTAAACATATTGAGATTAAACATCATTTCATAAGGGACTATGTTCAGAAGGGTGTTATATCTTTAAACTTTGTGGATACAGACCATCAATGGGCTGATATCTTTACAAAACCCCTGGCTGAAGATAGGTTTAAGTTCATTCTGAAGAACATCAGTATGGATTTATGCCCAGAATGAGAAGATGAAAAGTTCTCATGTATGAGTATCTTCTGAAATGAATGTGGAACATTTTTTTAATCAGAAGTTCTGATTGAATTCTTTTAGAAATTATGATTCGGTTATTACTAACGTTTCATTATCTAAGTTGATTCAGAACCTCTTTTAAAGCAAAACAGCTGTTACGTTTTATCTCGGGATGGTAAACCTGTCGTTACTATTCATGGATAAGCGCGCGTGCAGTTGAAGGGACGCCGACCATAGGTAACTGTGCTAGTCACCTCATTTGTCTTTATTATCTCCCCTCACGTCACGTAACATTAAATGCTAGTCATCATTCGTTTCATTTTATTTTCTTTTAAATACTCTTCAAAATGGTTTTTGTTTTCCTATCTCTTTGTTTTCCTCTTAAAGTTTTTTTTTTCTCTCTCTCTCTCTCTCTCTCGTTTTTCATTTCTTCTCTCAAAACCTAGCGTTCACCCTAAGTCTGTTGAAGCTCCATGACTCAAAGGCGACAGATCTCTGTGCATCTCGGGATGGCTCTTCTAATACCGCTCAAGTCAGACTCTTCTTTGATGTTGTTATCAACTTTCATCCAAAGACTGAAGACTTTCTTGAGTTGTGGGAAGATAGGCTCAACGTCTATGTTGAGGGAAAGCCCCGCTTGCAACATTAGCTCTCTGTCTGTGAACTGTCCCTCACTTCCTCCTTGGTTCTGGGATCTCTCCTACAGTGGAGGTTTCAGTCTGGAAGACAAGAAGTCCTCCGGGATTCTTGATGGGTTGACACAGAGCGTGTCTAGCTAGGGCTCTGTTTTTATTTTTTTTGTAGTGATTTCCTCTTTGGAAATTCTACTTTGTATTTGCTAGGAATGTTTCTCATCTTGTTAAACATAGGAACCTTTTGTAATATCTTTTGATTATCAATGAAAAGTTTCTTTGTGTTTTACATTCCAGTAAATGCTTTCTTTTGTCGTTTTATACATCTGAATTTTTTTTAATATTCTTTTTGATGTTATGACAAAAAGGGGGAGAAGATAAATGATAAATGATTTGATTAAATCTATCAGTTGCTGGGTAAAGGCTCCCACACATTCACTAACAAGAACTGCAAGTTCTACATGGTTTAAGTGTTTTGCAGGTACAGAAGTGAAGTGAACCTTCAGAAGCAAACACTAGAAGCAAAACCATAAGAAGTGTTATTCTGTAAAAGGAATAAGCTCTTGGAAACTGAAGCAAGCTGAGTGCTGTCAAGCTTCAGAGATCAGAAGCAAGAAAGAAGAATGAATCAGAAGCACTGATAATAGAATTTGAATATCATTGTCTATACTGTTCTGACAAAATTCTATTTGCTCTGATACATATAATGTTATGGCTCTGATACATTATTTGCTCTGATACATTATTTCAGCCTATATGGCTCTGATTCATATAATGTGTTCAAACATACATTTTATGTTCTAACTCGTTCATGCTGACTTTTGTCGTTTAGTTTTTGTTCTGTAACATTTCAGGATGTAGAGATGCTCTGATGATGCTCTGGTACATTCAACAATGTTCTGATACAAATCTAGCATGAAGTGATGTTGGTAGACATTCAAAGTTCTGAAGCTATCCGAGGGAAGCAGAAATCAGAAGATGTGAATGTTCTAAAAGATCCAGAAAACTCAAGTTCTGAAGCTGTCCTGAATGGAAGCAGAAGTCAGAAGCTGTGAATGTTCTGAAGATCAAAGAAATTCAAGTTCTGAAGCTGTCCACGATGGAAGCAGGAATCAGAAGCTGTGAGTGTTCTAAGGATCTAAAGAAATTCAAGTTCTGAAGCTGTCCAATGGAAGCAGAAGTCAGAAGCTATGAATTCTCTGAAGGCAGAAGCTTATATGATCGTCTCTACCGAAATAATCAGGGAAGTCTTTTATTAAAGTTCTTCGAGTATTTATTTCAGGGGGAGATTATTTATCTCAGGGGGAGATTGTTAATCTCAGGGGGAGACATATTCATATGCTTATGCTATAGCTGTGTAATTTGTCTTTTGCCGTCTACTCTTTCTGATCGCAAATTCATATCATTTATATATGTTTTTGTCATCATCAAAAAGGGGGAGATTGTTAGAACAAGATTTGTTCTTATCAATTATCTTAGTTTTGATGATAACAATAATATGAATTTTGCTTAAGATAATATGGTACTCTAATCCAATGCAATTTCCCTTTCAGGAAATATATAAAGAGTACGCATAATTCAGCGCTCAGAAGTTGTGTCTCAAATGGTTCAGCATGCAACATCAGAACATGGTCTGGCAAGACATCAGAAGATGGTCGAAGCAGAATCAGAACATGGGTCTATGGAAGCATCAGAAGAACATGAGATCAGAAGCACTGAAGATCAGAAGATGGTATCACGCTCAGAAGCACTTCAAGGTCAGAAGATCAGAAGATGCTTTGCACCAAGCTGTTTGACTCTGATGATATTCAAACGTCGTATTCACAAACATCAGATCAGAAGGAAGTACAGGTGGCAGACTACGCTGACTGACAAAAGGAACGTTAAAGCTACTAAAGGCAACGTCAGTAGACACAGCGTGAACAAGGCTCGAGGTAGTTGACAAAAGCGTATAACATTAAATGCAATGCTGTACGGAACACGCAAAGCATTAAATGCACTCAACGGTCATCTTCTCAACGCCTATAAATATGAAGTTCTGATGAGAAGCAAGGTTACCAATTCTTAACAACTCTGAACGAAAATAAACTTGCTGAAACGCTATTCAATCAAAGCTCAGAATCTTCATCAACTCACTACATTGCTGTTGTAATATCTTAGTGAGATTAAGCTTAAACTGTAAGAGAAATATCACAGTTGTGATTATAGCTTTTAAGAAGCATTTGTAAACTCTTGAATAGATTACATTAAGTTGTAAGGAACTAGAGTGATCGTGTTGATCAGTATACTCTAGGAAGTCTTGGCAGTTGGCTGAGCAGTTTGTAACTAGAGTGATCAGGTTGATCAGTAGACTCTAGAGAAAGTCTTAGGAGTGAACTAAGCAGTTGTTCCTGGAGTGATCAAGTTGTGATCAGAAGACTCTGGAAGACTTAGTTGCGGACTAAGTGGAGAACCATTGTAATCCGTGCGATTAGTGGATTAAATCCTCAGGTTGAGGTAAATCATCTCTGCGGGGGTGGACTGGAGTAGCTTCGTTAACAGCGAACCAGGATAAAAATAATTGTGCAATTTATTTTTATCGTCCAAGATTTTAAAGTCACACTTATTCAATCCCCCCCTTTCTAAGTGTTTTTCTATCCTTCAAGCTATTGTCAATGGTCCCTTTCAGATCACCGTGACAAATGAAGCTGGTGCAGTTGTTCCAAAACCAGAAAATACTTGGGATGCTGAAGATGAAAAGAGATATGCATACGATTGGAAAGCGAGAAACATTATAATCTCAGCTCTAGGAGTTGATGAATACTATCGTGTTTCCCATTGTAGATTCGCTAAAGCTATGTGGGACACATTGCAAGTTGCCCACGAGGGAACGGATGATGTCAAACTAGCTAGAATCAATACGTCAACTCAAGAATTTGAACTCTTCCACATGGAAGATGGTGAATCCATCAAAAACATGCAGAAGAGATTCGTTCACTTGAAAAATCGTTTAAATTCTCTTGATAGACCTGTTTCCAATGCAGTTGCTACTAACAAAATCTTAAGATGTTTGAACAGGGAATGGCAACCCAAGGTTACAGCAATAAAGGAAGCAAATGATCTAAACACCTTAGACATTACCACTCTCTTTGGTAAACTAGAGGAACATGAACAACACCTTAAATGCCTTGACATGCATGAGAAAAGGGCAAAGAAAGAGAAGAACATGGAGAAAGAGGTAGAGAAGAAGTCAATAGCTCTAAAAGCTTCAAGCTCCAAGACCTCAAGACAAGAGCTAGAGGATAGTGATACTAGTGATGAGGAAGACTCCGATGATGAGGAAATGAGACTGTTTGTGCGAAGATACAACAAGTACATAAAGAAAAATAGAGCAAAACTCTCCGGAAAAAGCTTGATTAATCATAGGAAGCAATTAGACAAGTCCAAACAAGATGATAACAATAAAAGAAAATCCAAAGGCCCTTGTTTCAATTGCGGCAAAGATGGTCATTACAAACCGGATTGTCCATATCTCAAAAAGGAGAAAGACAAGAATCAAAGAAAAAGTCACAACAAGTCTAGAAGAGCCTACATAGCATGGGAAAGTGATTCCTCAAGTGAAGACTCATCAAGCGATGAAGAAGAATCGGCAAACCTATGTCTTACGGCTCATCAACACAAGAAAAAGAAACGTGTAAGTCATCTTAAACCTGAACTTGTAGATAAGGTATCTCATGCTCAATTAAAATTAGCCTTTGAAGAACTACATAGAGATGCAATTGAAGCTTTCAAACTTTTGGCCTCAAATAAGAAATTTTTTTCGTATCTTGAATCAAAAGTTGAGAAGACCGAAAAGGACATGGAAGCTTTAAAACAATCTATGCTAGATATTCAAAAGGATAAAATTGAGGAAGATCCTACATCATGGTTTGGTTGTGAGACATGTCATATTTGGCAAAAAGAAGTAAGAGATCTAAAGGCCAAATTAGATAAGGCTCTACAACCAAAAGTGACTTTTGCGGTTGATCCAAATAAGTTCAAAAGATCGTATACTCCTTTATATAGTAAATACACTTTTGTACCAAAAGTATCAACTAGCAAAATAGCATACTCTCATCATATTACTTGTCACTATTGTTGCAAAAAGGGACATACCATTGAAAAATGCAAATTTAGGAGGATTTTAGTTCCTAAAGGAGTATTTCAATGGTTGCCTAAGTGCAACAATTTCTGTACTCACCACCTAGGACCCAATGAAGATTGGGGACCTTCCATTCTAAATTAATTTTGCAGGAAAAGTGTCTTGACATCGCCGAAAGGTGGTGGTCCCTTGATAGCTGATGCTCAAGACACATAAAGGGAGACATATCACTTTTGGTATGTCATCTATGAAGACAACAATTGAAGAACTTCCTAAGGCCTGGACAAATGTAAAAGATCATCCAATCGACAACATAATAGGGGACATCTCAAAGGGCGTGACAACACGCTCCAAGATAAGTAACTTTTGTCATCATTTTGCTTTTGTTTCTCAAGTTGAACAGAAAAACGTGAAGGACGCATTACTTGATGAGCATTGGCTAATGGCCATGCAAGAAGAATTAAACCAATTTAAACGGAATGATGTTTGGGACTTTGTCTCTCATCCGGGAGATCATCAAGTAATCGGTACTAGATGGGTTTTTCGTAACAAACTTGATGAAAATGGAGTTATCACTAGAAACAAAGCTAGATTAGTTGCTCAAGGTTACAATCAATAGGAAGGTATTGATTATGAAGAGACATACGCTCCTGTAGCACGTCTCGAAGCTATTCGCCTCTTACTTGCCTATGCTTGTTCAAAAGACTTCAAACTATTCCAAATGGATGTTAAAAGTGCCTTTCTAAATGGCTATATAAATGAAGAAGTCTATGTTGCTCAGCCACCCGGCTTTGAGAATTACATGCATCCAAATCATGTTTATAAGCTGAAACGTGCTCTATACGGTCTTAAACAAGCCCCTCGGGCTTGGTACGAACGTTTGAGCAAATTTCTTCTTAGCCAAGGGTACTCTAGGGGTAAAGTTGATACTACTCTCTTTATTAAAAGAAAAGATAAAGATGTACTCTTAGTCCAAGTTTATGTAGATGATATTATATTTGGGTCGACTAATGCAAAACTTGTCAAAGAATTTTCGAAGCTTATGCAGAGTGAATTTGAGATGAGTCTCATGGAGCTGCTCAAAAGATTTGGAATGAGTGAAGTGAAGGAGATTGACACACCTATGGCAACAAATACTAACCTAGACAAAGATGAGAAAGATATCAATCTTGTCCAAAGGAATCTCACTTAAAAGTTGTCAAAAGAATTCTGCGATATCTACGTGGAACTCCTACATATGGCCTATGGTATCCGAAGGGAAATGAGTGTTATTTGGTAGGATTCTCCGACTCAGATTTTGCTGGCTGCAAATCCGATAGAAAGAGCACCAGTGGAACATGTCATTTATTCTCAAATTTATTGATAAGTTGGCATAGCAAGAAACAAGTATCGGTTGCATTATCTACTGCTGAGGCAGAATATGTAGCTGCCGGAAGCTGCTGTGCGCAGATATTATGGCTCAAGCAACAACTTCTTGACTTTGGTATTAAGCTTGATCGTATACCTATCATGTGCGACAACACAATTGCCATAAACTTGAAGAGCAAGAAGCAACTAGCTGACATCTTCACCAAACCTCTTGCAACGGAGCAGTTCTTCAACATTCATAGGGAATTAGGGATATTAGATATCTCTAATTTTGAGCTAAATGCGTTTGTTTTCTTAATTTTATTCCTTTACTTTATATATATATTGATTATGCTCAAGCTAACACCTCTCTCAGTATGAAGGTAGTTCATCATCAAATCAAGCATCATTCCACATTGACTAGAGGAATATACTTCATTCTACGAAATGATGACGAGATACCTACAATTGAGAAAGTGGTACCATGTTTGTTGTTCACTTCCAAAAATATCATTGATGCTATAATATGCTATCAATTAACATGTTTATAGTGACTTCTTATATGCTTCTCCACCTATCTCATTTACATGTATATGTTGTTCATCATTACTCATAACATATCATGTTTGGACATAAAAATAGTAGAACAAGCATACATCTAACATGTTTGGGCAAACGTTAGCGAGCATTGCATTAGTTCATTTCATTGCATTGCATCTCATTTCTGTCATGTTATTATGTCTTTTATTACTTGAACTTAAGCTTGGTTTGTACCTTTACTATTGTGTTATGTAAGACATTGTTTTGTTTAGATTATTTTGTTATTCTCTTCTACTATTCTCCTGGTTTCTTTCTTTTGATGTTGTCAAAGGGGGAGATGAGTTGAGAGTACGGGGGAGCTTAGTACGGAGGAGCTTACGCATACAAGACCGGGGGAGCTTTCGTCATTTAATCAAATGTTTGCCATCATCAAAAAGGGGGAGTTTGTAAGAACAAGCATACACTCACAAATGAGTTTTTGATTCATGGCAAACATCACAAGCAACCAAATACAAAAGCATAAATGAATGACTCAAGACAATGGAAGATTATGAAGCTCAAATCACTCAGAAAATGGTATTGCATCTGTTAGGTCGACCAAGCAAAGCCCTAGGTCGACTCAAAACCAGAGCAAACTCAGCAAAACTGACAAGGTCACTGTTAGGTCGACCTACCCACACTCCCAGGTCGACCTAAACTGAAGGGATTTACACATGTCACTGTTAGGTCGACCTACCCACACTCCTAGGTCGACCTAAACTGAAGAAAAGTCACAAAAATGCATTTCAACTGCCTTTAGGTCGACCTAAACCTTCAACAGGTCGACCTAACTGGAAACAACTGACTTTAGGTCGACCTAAACCTTCAGCAGGTCAACCTAACAGATTTTAGGCCAACCTAACAGGTCAACCTAACTGGGACAATTTCAACTCTGCTTCTGTTAGGTCGACCTAAGCACTAAAGTAGGTCAACCTATTTGCTGAAAACTTCCCAAATTATGTGTTTTCTCTGCTCCAACATACCAGCAACTATATATATCATTCCATGTCAATTATTGCAAACAACACCAAAGACTGAAAGATACACAAAGGCTTCTCATCTTCGTTCTTCGTCATCTCCAACACAATTACACATAATCATTCTTGCGTTGAGGGTTAGTGATCGAGTTCGATAACTTCCATGGAACGGAATTGAAGATTCCTAGTGGGTGAAGATTCGTGGGGTTTTTGGTGAATAAAATCCGAGGGTTTTGTCCTCCAAGATAGGTGTTTCTTGGGGGTTTTTATCAAGAGGTTTCATCGAGGATCCATCTGAGTGTGAAGATTGAAGAACAAGGGTTCAAGGCAATTCAAGACACTGCAGAAAAGGGATCAAGTGAAGCTCTTGGATCACCTTGATCTGACTCAAGATTAAGGGGGAAGAAGATTCAAAGGATCGACATAATTGGTTTATGGTTTATCGCTTTGTTATCTTCTTTGTATAAACTGCTTTCAACATTAATGAAAGGTTTCCCAATTTCAGTTTGGAATTGGGGGCAGACGTAGTCGTAGCGAGGACGATCGACGAACTGCCTAAACAAATATCGTGTTCTTGTCGCTTTTACCTTTTCATTTACGTTCTGTTCATATTTGGTTATAATAGCAAATTGATCAACGATTCGAGTGTTAAGATTGTGAATTAAGAACTTATATAAACATCACAATCCATCACACATTGAATCACCATCAATTTGATCATTATCACCAAGTGTTTGTGTTTTTGCTTCTTTCACTATTACTGCATTGCAAACGTCGTTCATCATATAAGAAGTTAATTGATTTTCAATAGAGCGACGTATTGATTCTATAGAGTATTCTCTTATCGTTTATCTCAAGCTGGTTAGTGGTTTTAACACATATACAATTGTTTCAATAGTGGTTCGGAATAGACGCGAGTCGATTCAGAATCACTTCCGCTTAAAGTTCAATTAATTCCGCAAAACTGTGTAAGATCTATTCACCCCCCCTCTAGATCCTAAGGCCAGCGTCTAACAACTTCTCATAAAAAAAATAGTTGTACTATTTATTATGAAGCAAGTAAGGTTAAAAAATGCAAGAATTAAGCAAGTAAGGTAAAAAATCAAGAATTCATAAGTTATAGTTGTTTAAGGAAAAGAGAAATGTTATTTATCAATGAAAAAAGTCACTCTTTCATTTCTTTAATATAAAACCTATAAAAAATTTGATAATTTTGAGGGGGTGCTACAACATCCTCCCGCTCCAAAGCCACAAACAACCTCGACATATCGAAGAAAACTCTAAAAAATAAACTACACCGCAACTGAACACTAGCAGCCGAAAATATCCTGAAATTCAAACACTTACAAAACAGATGTCAAAACTGATGTCCTAACACCACACAATGTTAAAACAGATGTTATAGCATCTCCTAACTTACAACACAAATATCAAAACTGAAATAAACTGCAAAATGATAAATAATACAGTAAATTGTTAACTCTGTTTAGTGCAACAACACCTAATCTGGAGAGTACCAAGTCAGGAAGGAAATTCACTATAATAGTATTAGTTCAAAGCTTAAATAGTCTCATTTTACAACTTCCCTCCTAATCACTACCCCGTGCAAATTCTACTTAGAAATCCACATCTAGATTTGAGAAATCGACATCTCACTTCCAATCATCGCAGTGATAAACTCAGTCACAAACCTTGTGACCAGAAGAACTAAAATAGAAAGATTACACTTTCAAATATACAATACTTGATCTTCCTTAAAAGTTTCAATAAAAACAATATTGAACTCTCTTGCTTAAAAGCATCAAGAGTGAGAACATACAGTCCACTTTAATATTTTAGAAGATACATGAGTGACACAAAGAACAAGAACACACGAAAATCTAAAAAGACTCCCAAAACACTAACTCTTATTTGCACTCACGATTTCTATTTGTGAATGCTTGCTATACTAGGTTTAACAAGTATTCTTTTATAGACTCTTGCAGTATGGACTTGGACTTCTGAATAAAATTCAATCTTATCCTTTTTCAACCAGCTGCAAGATCTTCACAGAAAATAGAACAAATCAAATCTTAGTTTCCTAAAAAAAGTCTCAAAGATCCTTTTTATTTTAAAACCAGATCAAATATGCATTTGTCCTAAAAACTCCTTGATTGGCTGCGCCTGCATAAGTGACAGAATCTTCTAGAAACTCACATTTTTCAATCAAATCTTCAAGGATTAAAATCCAGACTGGTATAGCATGTCACAACATCTGTAAAAACTCATGACAGCAGAACCTGCCATTACACTTGATCAAGATGTTTCAACATCTTGCTCAACATCAGTTAAGAACTATGTTTTAGCAAAATAATACCAATCACAAAACCATGGAACTAACAATCTTCTCCTTTGGCAAATTTTGGCTAATGCAACCAAAGCACAGTTAAGTCTTGGAGATAAGAATAAAACCACAAACCAAAGCTACATACCATGTAACCTTACACAAAAGTCTTCTTCTTCATGACTCTTCAGAAGTTAGATGTTCAGACATGTGATCTGACATCATTCTTCTGAGCCATCTGACTTCCTTAATTCCAAACAACACTACCCTTTCTAGATAACAACTAGGGCAGTAAACATTCTTGACCATATTTCACTGTGGTTGAGACACAGTATTCAGCTCCAATGAAGGATAGAAAAACACTTAGAAAGGGGGGGTTGAATAAGTGTAACTTTAAAAACTCTTAAGATAAAAGCAATTGCACAATGATTTTTATCCTGGTTCGTTGTTAACGAAACTACTCCAGTCCACCCCCTTAGAGTGATTTACCTCACCTAAGGATTTAATCCACTAATCAACCTTGATTACAATGGTTTTCCACTTAGATACCTTCTTCTCTTTCTTTGACTTCTTCTTTTTCTTCTTTTTCTCAGCATCTTCTTGTTCTATGTTCTCATTTTCAACTAAAACATCTGGATTTTCTTCAGCAACTACTTCTTCTACAACAACATTCTCATCAACTTCTGCAGCGGATTCTTCTTGATTATTTTTCTCCTCATTACTAGAAGGAAGATCAAACTTACGCTTTGTTCTTCTTTCTTTGTTGGCAGCAACTTTTGGAGCAGATCTGACACATCTTCTGAAGCTTCAGGCTTGGAAGTAGAGATCTTCTGACGGCTGATTTTGGTAGGAGCATCTGTACCACTTCCTTTCTTGACAACGTTCAGATAATGAACTTTAATATCTGGTTGTTCATTTAGAAAGAACGTTTCAAAGTCAGCTAGCACAAGTCTTCTTCTATTTTTGATGCCTGGAATAGGTTGGGGAGCATTTCCAATAGCCCTAATATGATTCATCTTTCTCAGGGTATTGGCATTCAAGATACTTCCAGTGACAGTAACAAGGTCCTTGACAACTCCAGCATTTTCCAGTTTCTCAACCATTTTGGTTTGAACCAGAAGATTGGTAATGATTCTTCCAAAAGGAATAATATTACCTTTCTTGGTTCTATTCTCATCTCGAGTATCTCTTACAGCATTCCATATATGATTGAAAATGATGTATACAACATCAACCTTCTTCTGAGTACCAATGCAATACAAGATGTATTGTTGGTCTCTGTTGACAAAGTTTGGAGAATGGGTTGCTTTCCTGTGATAGAAACAACCAAGAAGAATCTTTGTCCAGACTTTGTAGATGTCCTTCAGATCCCTGACATCTTTTGTTTTCGTCACATCTGGGTATAGTTCAGCAAGAACATGATTCCAGTTTGCCCTTCGAGAGAGTTCAAAATCACCAACAGGCTCTTTCAAATCAAATAGCATACACAATGTGTCTTCAGTGATTGAGAAGAATCTTCCATGAACAAAAGAGACTATAGCTTTAGGAATGACGAAAGCGTTAACCCAGAATTCTTTTACCAAGTCAGGATAGACCGGTCCATAGAACTCACGAAATAATGATGACCATCCTTGAAAGATCACATTATCTCTGAGACGAAACTGATGTTCTTCCAGATTAACAAAATCAACTATCAACTCACAGATAACCTCTAAATCTTCCCGAGGAATTGTGCAAGTGAGTGGAGGATAGAATAGTTCTTCTTCTTCTTGTTGATGTTGTTGAGAAGGAGATGAAGAATCAGCAAAATGGGATGAAGAAGCAACCATTTTCACCTTTCTGAGATTTCTAGATTACTTTCTTTTAGGGTAAGAAAATAGGGCAAAAAGGTTGCAGAAGTGCATAAACAGGAGAGAGAAGGAATGCGTAAAAGAGAAAATGATATGATGAGGGGAGTTTAAATAGAGACGGATTTGAAAAAGAATGCAATGAAATTATGAGAGTAACAGTTACAAAATCAAGAAAAATCAAATGCATTTAATGATGAATGACGTTAGGTGGGATAACGTGAAATTTGAAATGATTTGCACAGTTACCTAGGGCGGAGTCTCATCAGTTGCACGCATGCTTGTCCAAATAGAGTGAACACGTGTTCATCTTCTGGAAAAGTTGGCGACAGCTGTTTTGCTATAACCATGATTCTGAAAGAGTTAGAACTTCTCATCTTCTCATTTTAATCAATGATCCATACTGATATTCTTAAGAAAGGATCTTGTTCTGATAGGATCATCCTTCTTTCCGAGAATGACATCTTTTGAGTGAGCAGAGGTGAGTCTAGAAGATCTTCTGACAGTTGGCTCTTCAGAAATTATGAGATTCTCTAAAGAAGCAGCAACTTGATCTTCTGATCCTTTGCTTCTGGGTTCTCCAGCTTCTGATACTTTGCTTCTTGGTTCTTCAGCTTCTGAAATTGAGATATCTATATCTGCAAAATTCTCAAACTGCTTTGGCTTTTCACGACCAAGCTTATCATCAAATCTGATATTGATTGATTCTTCAACAATCAATGTTTCAGTATTGTATACTCCGTAGCCTTTAAAGCGTTCAGAATATCCAAGAAGGAAACACTTCTGTGCCTTAGAATCAAAGTTGCCTAGATGATCTTTAGTATTCAGAATAAAACAAACACATCCAAAACGATGAAAATATGAAATGTTGGGCTTTCTGTTCTTCCACAATTCATAAGGAGTCTTATTAAGAATAGGTCTTATAGAGATTCTATTCTGAATATAACATGCAGTGTTTATTGCTTCTGCCTAGAAATGCTTAGCCATATTGGTTTCGTTGATCATCGTTCTAGCCATTTCTTGTAGAGTCCTATTCTTTCGCTCTACAACTCCATTTTGCTGTGGAGTTCTAGGGCAAGAGAAATCATGGGAAATACCACTTTCTTTGAAGTAAACCTCAAAGAATATGATCTCAAATTGGCCACCATGATCACTTCTGACCTTTATGATTTTACACTCTTTCTTAGATTGAATCTGAGTGCAGAATTCAAAGATCACTGAATGAGACTCATCCTTGTGTATTAAGAACTTTACCCATGTCTAGCGACTATAATCATCTACGATGACTAATCCATATTTCTTCCCTCTGACAGAAGTTATTTTGACTGGGCCAAACAGTTCAATGTGCAGAAGTTCTAACGGCCTAGAGGAAGAAACAACATTCTTAGACTTGAATGCACGTTTGGAGAACTTTCCCTTCTGACATGCTTCGCAAAGAGCATCTGATTTATATTTCAGATTTGGGAGTCCTCTGACCAGATTTAGTTTGTTAATCTGAGAAATCTTTCTCAAACTAGCATGGCCTAATATTCTGTGCCAGACCCATTGCTCTTTGCTAACAGACATAAGACAAGTTACCTTCTGATTCTTAAGATCTTGAAGATCAATCTTGTAAATGTTGTTCTTTCTCTTGCCTGTAAATAGGATTGAGCCATCCTTCTAATTTACAGCCTTGCAAGACTTTTGATCAAAGATTATGTCATAACCATTGTCACTTAATTGACTTATGGACAACAAGTTATGGGCTAATCCATCTACCAGAAGAACATTAGTTATAGAAGGAGAGTTACCAGTACTAATGGTTCCTGAGCCAATTATCTTGCCCTTCTGATCTCCTCCAAACTTAACTTCTCCAGCAGATTTAAGCACCAGGTCTTGGAATATAGACCTTCTTCTCGTCATGTGTCGAGAGCACCCAGAGTCCAGGTACCATGACATGCTTTCCTTTGTCTTCTTTGCAGCCAAGGATATCTACAACGGGAATAATCTTTTCCTTAGGTACCCATATTTTCTTGGGTCCTTTCTTGTTAGTTCTCCTCAAGTTCTGATTGAACTTGGGATTAGCATTATAATTAACAGGAGGTACAACATGATATTCCTTATTCTGAGTTACATGATATTTCCTAGGTTGTGTCACATGTTTCTTGGTGTGTGTAATGTGAAAGCTTTTAGCATGTGATGTGAGCCTAATATCATGGGAGTGGCCATACTTGAACTGATCATACAATGGCTTGTATGTGATTTTCATATCATCTACAGGTTCAAGTTTGCATGGGGTATCACCCTCATATCCTATGCCAACTCTCTTGTTTCCACTAACAACATATATCATAGAGGCAAGTTGACTTCTTCCAATACCTCTAGATAAGAACTTCCTAAAGCTCAAGTCATATTCTTTCAGAATATGGTTCAGACTAGGAATAGAATTTTCTGAGTCAGAAGGAGATCCAACATTTTTGGATAATTTTAAAACTTTTTCCTTCAGTTCAGAATTTTCTACTTCCAGTTTCTTAGTTTCAGAATCAAATAGCTTTTTCAGCTTTTTGTATTTGATACTAAGATGAGCCTTGAGTTCCAGAAGTTCTGTTAAACTGGAAACTAACTCTTCTCTAGATAGTTTAGAAAATACCTCTTCAGAATCTAATTTTGATGCAGATTCTGATCCATCATCAACTGTGGCCATCAGCGCAATGTTTGCCTGCTCACCTTCAGAGTCTGATTCTGATTCTGATGAATCTGAATCATCCCAAGTTGCCATAATACCTTTCTTCTTATGAAACTTCTTCTTGGGCTTCTCCTTCTGAAGCTTTGGACACTCACTCTTGTAGTGACCTGGCTCGTTGCACTCAAAGCACGTGACCTTCTTATTGTCATATCTTCTACTTCCAGAAGATTCTCCTTTTTCAAGCTTCTTAGAACTTTTGAAGTTCTTGAACTTCCTATGCTTGATCTTCCAGAGTTGGTTTACCCTTCTAGAGATCATGGACAGTTCATCTTCTTCTTCTAATTCTGATTCTTCAGAATCTTCTTCTTCAGCATTAAAAAGATCCCATAAGTCACCATCTAATCCAAGAAAGTAACTTTCGAGTTTATCTTTCCAATATTCAAAGTTTTCACCATCGAATACTGGTGGTCTAGTGTAGCCATTGTTACCATTTCCATTGTATTGCTCAGCAGAGCCAGATGTGGATGTAGGTGGTGGAGTTTCAACCATCTTGACTTAGTGTTTTTCTCTTCCTGAATCTTTTCTAACACGGTTAAGTGTTTGCACCTTAGAACCGGCGCTCTGATGCCAATTGAAGGATAGAAAAACACTTAGAAAGGGGGGGTTTGAATAAGTGTGAATTTAAAAACTCTTAAGATAAAAACAATTGCACAATGATTTTTATCCTGGTTCGTTGTTAACGAAACTAATCTAGTCCACACCCTTAGAGTGATTTACCTCACTTGAGGATTTAATCCACTAATCAACCTTGATTATAATGGTTTTCCACTTAAATACCTTCTAAGTCTTCTAGAGTATTCTGATCACATCTTGATCACTCTAGGAACCTTTAACAAGTTAATGTAAACAAATTCTTACAAGAGCATTACAATGCTTCTTGATAAGTTATAATCACAACTGTGATATTTCTCTTAAGTTCTAAGCTTAAATCTCACTAAGATATTACAACAGTAATGAAGTGAGGTTGAAGATGAAGTTGAGAGCTTTTGAATTTGACAGCGTTTCTGTATTTTTGCGTAAGAGTGTTGTGTTCAGCTTCTCATCAAAACTTCTATTTATAGGCGTTTTGAGAAGATGACCGTTGGGAGCATTTAATGCGTTGCGTGATCCGTACAGCATTGCATTTAATGTTTCACTCTTTTGTCAACTACCTCGAGCCTTGCTTTTCCTGCTTTAACTGACTTTGCCTTTAATAGCTTCTAACGTTCCTTTTGTCAGTTAGCGTAGCCTGCCATCTTGTACTTGCTTCTGATCTGATCTTTGTAGATACAACGTTTGAATTAATTAGAGTCAAATAGCTTGGTGCAGAGCATCTTCTTGTCTTCTGACTTTGAAGTGCTTCTAGCGTGATACCATAAGAACTTCAGTGCTTCTGCTTCTGATCTCAAGTTCTTCTGATGCTTCAATAGACCATGTTCTGATTCTGCTTGACCATCTTATGATGTCTTGCGAGAGCATGTTCTGATGTGCATTCTGAACCTTCTGAGTCAGTGCTTCTTAGCATTGAATTGTGCATACTCATCATATATTTCCTGAAATGGAAAATGCATAGGATTAGAGTACCACATTGTCTTATACAAAATTCATATACATTGTTATCATCAAAACTAAGAATATTGATCAGAACAATTCTTGTTCTAACATCCAACAACTACTTTATGGTTATGAATGAAAATACATATAGCTGGTTCCATTGATCAGAGGAACATACCAGATGTAAGCTCATCTTGATTTAGACATAAAGGATCAGAAAGGAATACCTTCATGAGTTTTCTATGGTAATGAGCTTTTTACTTCTAACAGAATTGGAGTAGAAGCACATGTTAATCGTGTCCTAATCAACTTGTAGTCATATGTCTCCTCTTCCAGACCAGGAGTAGGTTCCAAACCAATGTTCTCACACTATATTAGTTTAGCACCAGAACATCTGTTCTTCAGCTGGTAGCTGCATACCAGTTATTAATGTCCTAACATCCGGTAGGACATCTGTTCCTCCTTCTAAGAACACTCCAGCCTTGAAATTTTTCAAGGTTCACACTTGCAGATGATTATGTAGCGGGGAAAATCTGAGATCTAAGCCATAGGATTGACTCGACTCAATATTTCGTTTGAAATCGCCACCGCGCTTTATTGTTTCCAAAGGAAAAGGGAAAAGAACGTAAAACCCAAAGTTTGTTTTTTAAAACAAAAAAGAAAACTCAGGTTCGGGTGTTGATTATACAAGGGGAAGGTTTTAAGCACCCCTCATATCTGTGGTATTCCACAGGAACCTTTTTGAAAATCTGTGTCGTGTTTGCTAAAAAAGGGATTGTTTTATTTTTAAAATAAGTTCGGCAAGACATTAAGCCTTGTGCCTACATACCTCCTCGGTGCAATGGAGAAGTCAGAGCTAATGTAGTTCCACTTAAAGGGAAAAAAATTAAAAACCGAATAAACATTTTATCGTCGTCGGAGAGAAATACTTAACCATTGATCTTGAGCATGAGAACAAATGAGTTCTTTGCATCACAAATGAAAGAAGGGCTCCAACTCGGATAAAATCAACGAGTATGCCACTAGCTCTCTCACGCGGAAAAGATCTCATTATATCAATCAATTTCAAAATCGTGGGGTATCGCCACTCGTTTCAATAATTAGTCATGTCTAAACTTTCGAAGAAAAGCCACTAAGGGCAAAAGATATTTTAAAAGAAAAGGTTTTGAAAAGATTGCAAACATAAGAAGGTTTTTGAAAAAGGGAGAAGATTTTGAAAATTAAAGAAGGGGAGGAGATGAAGAGGCTATCCTATTGCGTAAAATAAAAGCTAAGGAAAAGAACGGTCTAACCGAAGAAGAAGCCAACACTTGACATTATGGGTCAAGGTAGATTTCCCATCCTCAGGACTATTAATACCAACACATTATCACTTGGGGATCCAGATGAACTTATTATCTTAGCACCACTTTGCATTAAGCACATTAAAATTCTGACGAAGATCGGGCAGAGTAACGGCTGTTTTCGGGTAAAATCCTTATCTCAATGCCTTGGAATTAATCATCAAGGACTTTCAAGGAAATACCTGCATACACAAACAGACAACAATCCAATGCCAGACAGACAAAATAACCACAGAGTAATAACAGAATAAGGGTCCAGAGGCACTAAGTCCATAAGTCCGAATCTCCAAAATGCTCGGGATAGTAACCAATAGTCCGAAAGAGAGCCTTATGTGTTTTTTTAGATTTTTGTTGATTATTAGTGTTTTAGCATAAAAGTAAAGTATGGTCCAAGTGGACAAAAAGAAAATAGCAGAAACATAAACATAGTGTCCAAATGGACAAAGAGAAAATAGCGGAATGTAAATATGATGAAATGATAATGTAAAGCATAAAGCAAAATATAAAGAGCAATATAATAATTTGCGGAAATTAAAGTCAATTGTTAGATGTTAAAGATAACCATCTTGAAACTTGTCAAGTATGTTATCAGAGTTAGTAATAAAGATCGATGGCGAGTGAAGGATGTTCTCGGATTTAAATTCAATGGACATTTATCAGAAGCTTGATAAAATCATAGCGACTACACGATAAATCTCCCTAAGTCTTAAATCAACCGCATACAATTCTCTACCATATTTGATCTTTTTTGAATCGGGACACGAAATATTGCGCTATGTTAAGCAGATCGCCAAGTGATTTATGTAGAAATCACCCTACAACGAGGCCGGTCAAAACTTTATGTGCTAATGCATGCGAGAGAAGCGATATGTAGATCACTCTCCGAAAGCAATAGCGCACGAAAAGAAAAATAAGGAGCGATCTAGTCTTTACCAAGAATCCATAAGAATTCTCAAGGTATTAAGACTTTCATGGATCAAAATAAAAAAAAAAGCAAAAGATGGAACCACATTAAAAGCTCCTTTCATCCATAATTTCAATCACTTAATTTTGCGGATTTGGATTCTCATCCTATCGACGCCCTAAGTCCATTGAAATTAGAGAGAAATTAGGCCTCTAATTTGTGATTCAAAGAAAATATCAAAAGAATGGAGTAGAAGAAGAGTTAAAACCAAAAACAAGTCAAAAATAGCAAAAACAAGCATTTTGCCTCACTGGAAATCGATTTCCCTCTGTAGGAAATCGATTTCCTGCCTGCAAAGTTCAAATCTGGCGCAAAAACAGAGTGGAAATCGATTTCCCTCTGTAGGAAATCGATTTCCTGCGCACAGTTTTCAAAAAAACAGCATTATGAACTATAAAACTTGATTTAGGCAAACATACAAACACCTTATGATCACATATCAATTGGAGCACGAATTTTCCATCAATTCACCATCAAATAGGACCAATATAGCATCAAAGATGCATCACACACAAACACAAAAGAATCACATTATGATAGATGAAAAAGGATGAAGAAAATTACCAAATCTTGAACAAAACTTAGATCCACTTCAAGAATCACCAACACAAATCTTGATCTCTCAACAATTGAAGAAAAAAAAAGAGTGAAATGAATGGTGGTTTAGCTCAAAGTTTGTGAGGTTCAAGATGTGACTCACAAACTTTATGAAAGAAAAAGAGCTTTGGTGAATTTGGTAGGGATGAGGAGAGAAATTGCAAGGAGTTTGTTGGCTTTCCAAGCTTGAGAAATGAGAGAGTAGAGACCTCTATTTATAGGATGGGAGCAAGAGTAGTGGCAATTTGGTCTTTTTTGAATTTGGTAATTAATTTGTATTTAATTGGTGTTTAAAATGAGACTAAAATGGGTTTAATGAAGGGAATTAATTTTGGTGAGGTGGGAAATTGGTAAAATGGCAAAAATGATCAAAGAAAAATAGGTGCCAAAATGATGTCATGTTTCCCTCTTTATTTTTTTGAATTTGCGCACAGGAAATCGATTTCCCATATGGGTAAATCGATTTTCACCTTCAAATTTTCAAAAATTGTTTTCTTGCACTGTTTTGATTTTTGCCCGATCTTTTACCTATAAAATATTAACAAAAGAGATAAAATACATATTTTTGGGATTTTGGTTAGTATTAAACAAATAAAAAGCTAGAAATGCTCGATAATTCCCCTCAGAGATAATCACAGTATCAAGAGATAGAGCTTCACAATGGTGCTTTTGATTAATGATTTGATGCAATTGATGTATGATCTTAGGGTCAAAAATTGGGGTATGACAGATGCCCCTATTTAAGTTTCTTCGATCCGGATATACGATGATTGCAAATCTTCGTTTTGACGAGATTGAAGAGACTTAAATATATAAAACACACCATTTTTGAACCTAAGATGCAATGTAATGTTTAATCAATGCATATGATGATGAAATAAAACACCAATGGGGAAAACAAATGTCTTGCGGGAAGAACTCCACTGGGGAAAACAAATGTCTTGCGGGAAGAACTCCACTGGGGAAAACAAATGTCTTGCGGGAAGAACTCCACTAGGGAAGACAAGACTTCGTTGGAGAAGCGAGACTTTGCTGGGAAACGAAACTTCACTGGGGAAAACATTTCGCACCAGAGAGGTTAAAGCATCACCTTTCACTGGGGATGAGAAAAAAGGGGGGCATCCTCTTTCACTGGGGATGAGAAAATATGCATCCTCTTTCACTGGGGAATCAGAATACCAATCTTTCATTAACAGAGAACACACCATCGTTCCACTAATGATATGAATAGAAATACATCGACGTACCACTGACGATGAAGATATAACAAGATACACCAACGTTCCACTGAAGGTGAGGAGAGATGTACCGTCGTACCACTGACGATAACATATACCAACGTTCCACTAAAGGTACTGAAGAGAAATACATTGACGTACCACTGACGATGAAGATATAACAAGATACACCAACGTTCCACTGAAGGTGAACTACCAACGTTCCACTGGAGGTAGAAAAGAGATGTATTGCCGTACCATTGATGATAACATATACCAACGTTCCACTGAAGGTATTAAAGAGAAATACATCGACGTACCACTGACGATGAAGATATAACAAGATACACCAACGTTCCTGTCGTCCTCGGTTTTTTCTCGTGGGATACGAACTGACTCTTCTTTTATTTTTTGAGTTTTTGAAAATCAGAGAGTCGCCACTGACTTTTATTTTATCCAATTAAGGAAAGGTTTATAAAAGAAACAGAAAAAGACCTTTAAGAGATTTTGGGTTCGGGGGTAGGTTATACAAAGGGAAGGTATTAGCACCCCTTTGTATCCATGGTTATCCATGGGCACTTAATTGCTTAGCTCACTTGTTTGAATCATTTGTCTTGCTTTAAAATGCTTGTATGTGGTTTTAAATACCTTTGTAAATTAACTTTGTAATGATCCTTGTGCGGATGTATACAAAGTGTTCTATCTTTCGAAAGATGTTTTGAAAAAAGATCTTTAACTTCGTAATGATCGTTGTTTGGACATATACAAAATGTTGTCTTTTTTGAAAGTTTTGTTTTGGAAAAACAGTGATATGTGAAACATTTGTTGTTTTGTTTGATTTGAGCAAGCAATTAGGAGATCTACCCTAAATTTATAAGGTCCTTTCCTATTTTCTTTTAGAAAATTTTCTTTGACTGGATACAGAAAGAATTTATTTGAATTGTATTTGAAACAGTGGAATTGATTTTGAATAGAGTAACAGAGGGATTACCCTAAGAGGTGCAAGTGTGATTGTGTTTTATTTTCAGATATTTTTGTCTTTGAAATTAGTGATCTAGCGCTTCAGTTATTATTTTTGTCATACACGCAGTTTTATATGTACAAAAATTAAAATGCGGGAATGTAAAATGCAGAAAATAAATCTACGCTATTACATCGATTGTGCGAGAAATGTAAACTACTCTATTTACATGATTTTGATGACCTATACACTTATCTATGAATTTAAATTGCGATAAGATAAAAGGAAGTGTTTTTTTGGATTTTTTTGATGGTTGATTAAAATTAATGCATAATTAATTTAATTAAAAAAACTAAGAATTAGAAATAAAATTTAAACCTAAAAAATTAAGTCTAAAATATGTCCAAGTTGCTTGTTAATTAATTTTAAACTAAAATTAAAATTTTTTATGATTTTTGAAATTGTTTTTGAGGTTATGAAGTTAATTAATCAATAATTATGCAAATAATTATACAAATAATTTAAACTTAAAAAGAAAAATAACCTAATTATGTCCAAAGTTAGTCTATAATATATAAACTAAATTTACTAAAAGAAATTATTTTTTTTCTGATTTTTTTTTTATAGTTAAGAAATAACAAAAAAGTAAATACATAAATATATACTAATTAATTAAACAAAATATTTTAATTATAAAGAAAAATAAAATATTTTTGGTCCAGAAATTAAATTATCATTTTATCAAATTAATAGTAAAAAGGAAATATTTTTTGGGTTTTTGGAAGTATTTTTAATTAATTTTGCAAAGAAAAACAAATAAAATAAAAAATATAATATTTGTGATCTCGTGTGTCAAAGCTGAGGATCTATAATATAGATAGCAGGCTTATGAGCGTTGGATTTGGATTAAATGAACTTGGAAGGCTGAGATTGAAGAGGTGTATGGTAATAGCGTGGGGTAATGAACGCTGGATCCAAGGAATTCAAAATGATCTGGGCGCGCAAACTGGCCAATAGGAGCACGCCACGCAAATCCTTTCCTATTCATCTTCTTCTCTAATTTTCTGAAGCAAATAGCGGCGGTTTTAAACCCCCACTATTTTCGCGATAAACGCCATATCTCCATGTAGCTTCAAAACCTGCAAAAGCAAGGATCACAAACAACAAAAGCAACCCAGATCCCCTAATTAGGATGCTCTGAGTTTAAATATGACGTTAGTTTTGCTATTTGAGTGTTGTAGCTATGGATTCGAAGATATTGAAGATTGAACACGCATGAACACTCATCAATGGTATTGAGCAATTTTCACGTGGAAGCTAACATGTTAAAGCCCAGACCTGTCCTATAAGACCTCATGAACTCATTAGAATGATTAGATTACATTGAGATTAATTAAATATAAGAAAACGAAAATTGATTATGTATGAACATGAAGAACACTATGCACGTGTTATGACTCTCATGGGACCACATTAGGGGTTCATTCTTACTCTATATGACCTCAGAAGATGATTGAAAATGTTTGTTTGTATTGATAATGGTTGGAAACTGCAAAATGAAAATTACAAAGTTTGAGATTTTTTTGAGAATTTTGTGAGTTTCTTGGCTATTCCTTGGATGGATCTTTGTGTGTGTGTTCCTACTGAAGTATTCTAAGCTATTTATGAGCAATAAGAGTGCTTCAATCTTAAGCTAACAATTATTGAGTGTCTTTGAACTTTTGGTTTTTTAAATATTAAAAAGTTTGAATTTCTTGGCCATGGCTTGATTTTCTTCATCCCTCTTGCTCTAGGCCTGCCATGTACTTCTATGCTGCAGAGTTTGGATCAATTTTGATGGCTCATGCTAAGGACAAAAGCCTTGAATCATTATCTTGCACCATTTCTCTTTTAATTTAACTTTAAATGGAATAAAATTAAATTAAAAAAGAAATAAAAATGCCATGGGCCTCAAGTTGGTCGTGGGAGCCCTTTAGTATCATTAGAAACATGTTTGGATCATGAATACTTGGCCTCTTTTGGAAAAAAAAACATTTTTGATCAATGTTGGTTTCATGCATTTTCCCAAAAAAATAGCGAACTTCAACAAGGCATATCTCCCTCAATTTTGATCATATGAAGGAGTTCTTGTACTTTTTAGAAACCTCAAGATGTCCTCTACAAGCCACTTTGGAAACTTTTTTGAATTTGGAGAAGTTATCTTGATGTTATGGCCTTTGACAAAAAACCACTTTTTGTTGACTTTGAAAATGACCTGTAATGTCTGAGCTCATATTTTTCAAATGGTGAATCCAATGACCATGGGATCAATTTCATTTGAAAGATAATTGAATTTCCTTCAAAACAAGCTTTGGTTGGAATTTTTTGAATGAACGAGGAGAGAGTTATGGCCGGTCAAAGTTCAGTTGACTTTTCAGGAGAAAACCCTAATTTTGAAACTTAGGGTTTTGTTGATTTCTGATCTTTTCTTGATGAATAATGATCAACCATTGATCAAATGATGAATCTTTTGACAAAATATGGATGTTGACAAAAAATTTCATTTTTGACTGTCTGTTGACTTTTCGGTCAAACTGGTCGTCTGTTTGACTGTTTGAGCTGCTGACTGTGCGTCTGAGCGAATCGAAGTTTGAAAATTTGTCTGGTGGTACTTTGAGAAATATGGAGGTCCATGAAATCCATTTGAGGTCTCAAAAAACTTGTTCTCCTAAAAAAAACAAAAACCCTAGTTAGGGACTGTTTGTGTAGGAGACAGTTAAGCGTACCTGATTTTTGTGCAGTGCTGAGTCTGTGCTGATCATGTGATTATCAGAAGACTTCTAGAACAAAAATCTTGAAATTTTGCAATGCAAAAGATTGACTTGATTGATGGTACAAAACACGGAGAATCATGCTGTTAGCAGGTTTGACTGTTAACTGGCTGTCCGGGCATTAACGTAACAGTTAAAGTGAAAACTTAACAGTTAAAGTTAATTTTTTCTTTTTGTTTTTGTTGTGTTAATAGTGAAAAATTTATTTACCTGAGTTGTTAGAAAAACACAAACATAATAAATAAATAAAATATACCGTACGCGAACGAAATTACCCATAATAACCTTGAAAAAATATTTAATGCACAGAAAAATAAATATTTAACTAGCAGAAAACACACATAATATTATCTTAATAATTAAACGACAGTACGACAGATAGTACGACATTTAATACTGACAGTACAAATATTACATAATATAAAATGAACAGTACGACAAATATAATGAACGGTACATTATTTGAAAGCGAAAGATACGACAAACTTTAAAAATGACGATTAAAAACCCATGCTATAAATAACAACATATTGATGAATGGGAGTGTAAGCAACCCAGGTCCGCATTTTTCAGGACTATGCAGACAGAAAAAGGACATGATCACCACCAAAACAGTGATGACCATAAGAAAACACGTATCCATCCACTTTGCCATTTTTGCCGGGGAAGAAAAGAAAATGATTATGAGGTAGAAGTTTGAGAAATGAGTGAAATTTGATGTGAGAATTTATGGAAAAAATGAGGGGTATTTATAGAGTGAAAAGAAGGATAGAGGCGTTGGGGAATGAAGTGATACCGTACAACAAAGGAAAATTTGAGTGGTAGTAGGATTTGAAAGAAAGTATATGGTAGGGTTTGAAAAGAAAGATGTATGGAATAAAGTTAGGATTTGATTTGAAAGAAAGAGATTTGAAAAGAAAGGAAAAGATTTGAAAATAATAATATAGTACAAAAATTAGTGGGAAACAAAACCAATAATAATTTAATCGTTACCAGTACACTCTGAATCCTCGGACTCTGCGCCTGCAAAATTTAATTCTGTACCAATTGCGTCAGTACTATTTATCTGCAAATAAATCTCAAATAAATAGCGTGTGTGAAGTAATAAATAGTACTTGGCGTTTGTGTAAGAATAAATTCAACAGCGAACCAAAATACCGTATAAGAAATATTCTAAAAACCGAGTATTCATAAAATCAGGATATTTATGAAATAAAAATCCAAGATTATATGAAGCTCCCAATTTTTAGACAGGAGTCTGTTGCCTTCTTCTTGAAAAAGATGCGGGCAAATTTTGGGGTATAACAGTTCCACTGAAGGTGAGCTACCAACGTTCCACTGGAGGTAGAAAAGAGATGTACCGCCGTACCATTGACGATAACATATACCATCGTTCCGCTGATGATATGAAGAGATGCATACATCAACGTACCACTGACAATGAAGATATAAAATACACCAACGTTCCACTGAAGGTGAGGAGAGATGCACCGACGTACCACTGACGGTGGAGAGCAATCAATAATACTTCGCTTTTCTTTTCAAAGGTTGAGGGTGCAAACATAAATGCACAATCTCAACATTCACCATCCAACGACCAAAATTCAATCCATGGCCAAATGGAAAGAAGCTGCCAAATAAGACCAGATCAAATGAGGGAATAACTCACTAGATTTCTGTTCGTAAGCATCTAAACAGAATAACTGAAACATATTATCCACATAGAAACAAATTCAGTGGTGATTTCTAGGAAAGTGAGTATTTTCTGCCTAAAGACACTCTAAGTGAAAGAGAAATCTGATTGACAGTAAACTTCATGATAGCAAATATGAATGCATGACTGTTTTTGATGCATGTTAATGATGCATATGCTGCCAAAACTTAGTACAAGGATTAACTCAAGAGATAGAGTACAAAAAATAACATAATCAAGCATGTCTCGAGCTGAGCACTCGAGGTATCATCCACAAACATGATCAAAAATTGCTACAACAAACTCTAGACGACTTCAGAATAAATGCTACCCAACACTGAGGAAACATTGGAGCTGAGAGAACAAAATAGCTGAGTTCTACATCATATTTGAACCAGGCCAAAGATACATCAACTGGAATATATTCTTACTCTTTTGCACCTGAATACATCAACTTATCCATTCCTTGTAATGCACTCATGAATCAAAACAAAACTTCTTTTATATTTTTCAAAAAAGATTTTGTTGAAATCAATTTTCTCTTTGTTTCCAAAAGTAATATCAACAATAAATGACATTTTGAGAGATATGAAAGAAATAAGATTGCCAATAACGGGTAAAGGCTCAAACTTTATTAATGGAATGGTAGCCTGCAAAAGGCAAGACCCCGTGGATGATTACAAAGTTTGGAAAGTGGTAATTTTGTGGAAAAGGTACATTGAAATGTAATGACCCCATCCTCTCTCTCAACTTGGAATTCCTGAGTAAAGGCTTCCGTTGAAATGTGTTGAACTTCTCATGATAAACAGATGACTGCTGATGATCAAGTCTTGTCTGATGTAGTTACTTGCCATGAATCCCTAACTTTTGCCTGGACCGCCCTTTCGGGTTTTCAGTCCACCGGGTATTTTATTCTGTTTATGTCTCTAATTTTTGCCTGGACCGCCCTTTCGGGTTTTCAATTCACCGAGACGCTCTTTTTTGCCTGGACCGCCCTTTCGGGTTTTCAACTTAGTGAGCTGTTCTTTTATTATTTTTAGGCGAAGTATTTCTTGACTACATCAGCATTCACGGGACGTGGGAGCTCTTCTCCATCCATAGTTGCAAGAATTAATGCACCGCCAGAGAAGGCTTTCTTAACAACATATGGTCCTTCAAAATTAGGAGTCCACTTGCCCCTTGAATCGGAGGTGAAAGACAAGATCCTTTTGAGCACGAGGTCGCCTTCTTTGAATACACGAGGTCGAACCTTCCTATCAAAAGCTTTCTTCATTCTTTTCTGGTATAACTGACCATGGCATAAAGCCGTCATTCTCTTTTCTTCTATCAAATTCAATTGATCAAACCTGTTCTGACACCATTCAGCCTCAGATAACTTGGTTTCCATTAAAACTCTCAATGATGGAATCTCAACCTCAACGGGGAGCACTGCTTCCATACCATAAACCAAAGAAAAGGGGGTTGCCCCGTTTGAAGTACGAACAGATGTACGGTACCCATGCAAAGCAAATGGCAGCATCTCATGCCAGTCCTTGTACGTAACAACCATCTTTTGCACAATCTTCTTAATATTCTTATTTGCTGCTTCAACAGCTCCATTCATCTTTGGCCTATAAGGCGAAGAGTTGTGATGTTCAATTTTGAAACTTTCACACAGTTCTCTCATCATGCTATTATTTAGATTCGAGCCATTATCAGTGATGATCTTGCTCGATACACCATATCTGCAGATGATGTTGTTCTTGATAAATTTAACCACAACTTGCTTTGTTACATTAGCATATGAAGCAGCTAATACCCACTTGGTAAAATAATCAATTGCTACCAGGATGAATCGATGTCCATTCGAAGCCTTGGGTTCAATCATGCCAATCATATCAATACCCCACATAGAGAAAGGCCATGGAGACGAAATAACATTGAGAAGTGTCGGAGGCACATGAATCTTGTCAGCATACACTTGACACTTGTGACACTTCTTTACAAACTTGTAGCAATCAGATTCCATTGTCAGCCAATAGTAACCTGCTCTAAGCATCTTTTTAGCCATCGAATGTCCATTGGCATGAGTACCAAAAGAACCTTCATGAATTTCCCGCATCAACATGTCTGCTTCGTGTCTATCCACGCGTCTGAGCAGAACCATGTCATAATTTCTCTTATACAAAACATCCGCATTGATGAAGAAACTACCAGCCAATCTCCTTAAAGTTTTCTTATCCTTATTTGATGCCCCAAGTGGGTACTCATGGGTCTGAAGAAAATGCTTAATATCGAAGTACCAAGGCTTCTCATCTGCTGATTCCTCAACTGCAAATACATGAGCAGGTCTATCAAGAAGCCTGATTGTAATCCGGGGCTCCTCATTATGGAAATTCACTTTGTACATGGAAGACAACGTGGCTAAAGCATCAGCCATCTGATTCTCATCTCGAGGGATGTGGTGGAATTCAACTTTGTTGAAGAATGTCAATAGCCTTCTGGCGTAATCTTTGTAAGGGATTAAACCAGGATGACGAGTTTCCCATTCTCCTTTAATCTGATTAATCACAAGCGCATAATCTCCATAAACATCAAGGATCTTAATCCTTAGATTAATGGCTTCTTCAAGTCCCATGATGCAAGCTTCATATTCAGCAATATTATTTGTACAATCAAAACATATCCTTGCGGTGAAAGGAACATGTGAACCTTGCGGAGTGATAATAACAGCACCAAATCAATGGCCATGAACATTAGAAGCTCCATCAAAAATTAAACCCCATTTGGATCCAGGATCGGGTCCTTCTTCTAGCAGCGGTTCATCCCAATCTTGAGCTCTCAAATACATTATATCTTCATCCGGGAAGTCCATTCTGATAGATTGATGGTCATAAATTGGTTGGTGAGCGAGATACTCTGCCAACACACTTCCTTTCACAGCCTTTTGAGCTCAGTATTCAATACCATATTCAGATAGCAGCATTTGCCAGCGAGCAATCCTTCCGGTTAACGCAGGTTTTTCAAATATGTACTTAATTGGATCCGTTTTGGAAATCAATAGGGTAGTGTGATTCAACATATACTGTCTCAGTCAGCGAGTAGCACACACCAAAGCACAACAAGTTTTCTCAAGGAGCGAGTATCTTGTTTCGCACTCGGTAAACTTTTTGCTAGGGTAGTATATTGCATACTCTTTTCGACCAGACCTGTCATGCTGACCCAACACACATCCCATTGAATTCTCAAGCACTGTGAGATACATAATCAGAGGTCTTCCCTCAGCTGGAGGGAGCAAAACGGGGGGTTCAAGCAGATATTCTTTGATGTTGTCAAAAGCTTTCTAACAATCTTCATTCCACACACATCCCTGATTTTTCTTTAACAGCTTGAAGATTGGCTCACAGGTAGCAGTCATATTGGAAATGAACCTGGAGATATAATTCAAACGTCTGAGGAAACCTCTTACTTGTTTCTCAGTCTTTGGTGCTGGCATTTCCTGAATTGCTTTGACTTTATCAGGATCCACCTCAATTCCTTTCTAACTGACAACGAAACCCAATAATTTTCCAGAACGGACACCAAAAGTGCATTTGTTTGGATTCAAACGGAGACGATACTTTCTCAAATGCTGAAACAACTTTAAAAGATCCTCCATGTTCCCTTCCTCTGACTGGGACTTGGCAATCATATCATGGAAAAGAGTGGTCATGGCCCTCTGATATGTCGCGCCAGCATTCTTTAACCCAAAAGGCATTACTTTGTAGCAGAATGTCCCCCATGGCGTAATAAAGGTTGTCTTTTCCATGTCTTCAGGTGCCATCTTAATCTGGTTGTATCCTGAAAAACTATCCATGAAGGAGAAAACCTCGAACTTTGCCGTGCTATCTACCAACATATCAATGTGAGGTAGAGGAAAATCATCTTTCGGACTGGCTTTATTCAAATCTCTATAATCAACACACATGCGAACTTTTCCTTCTTTCTTTGGCACTGGCACAATATTGGCAATCCATTGAGGGTATATAGAAGTGACAAGGAAACCTGCGTCAATCTGCTTCAAGACCCCATTCTTAATCTTCTCCGCCATATCGAGATTACTTCTTCTTAGCTTTTGATTGACAGGAGGACATTCTGGTTTCAATGGCAAACGATGCTCCACAATATCTGTGTCCAACCCAGGCATGTCTTGGTAGGACCACGCAAAAATTTCAACATACTCTTCAAGAAGCTCTACAATCCTCTTCTTAACATCTTGACCAAGCAGTGCCCCAATCTTGACTTCCTTTTTATCCTCTTCAGAATCCAAGTTGATGACTTCTAATTGCTCTTTGTACGGCTGAATGGTGTCTTCCTCGTGCTCAAGCAGTCGGGAAATCTCATTAGGAATACATTCATCACTTTCTTCTTCCGCCTCATACACAGGACACTCGAAGTTGGGAGAGGGTGCAGGGTCATTACTTTCAATGGTTTTATTGATTAATCTGCACAAGTGATTATTATTTCAGGAAAAAGGAAAGATATATGCAAACATGTAATCGTGTAGATTATGGCAAATGAAAACATATTTTTAAAGGTTTTTTGTGCTACCACTTTCCAGAAAAAGCAAAAAGGTAAAAAGCATATATATGCAGAAACAAAATGACTTTTATTGATGATTTTAATGTTTAAAACAAACAGAAAAAAGCCCCAACAACTTCACTTTCATCTTGGGCAGAATGAAAGGATTTTGAAAAACATAAAAGCAAACTACTTTGAAGCATGAGTACAATCAGGAACATCAATGATGGTCCAGTTCTTGATCATCTTCCCACAGGTCACAAAGTTTGGCACTTCTGGCTCTGGTTCATCTTCAATAATAGCGTCCACTTCTGGAGGAGTCGGGTGTAGGAACCCAGCACTATGGAATATCTCATGATAAGGACGAAAAGCAGATTCAGGCTTCATCAGAAACTTGCCTGAGGCAGAAAATCCCAAACCAGCTCTATTCTTGTTCTCTTGCAGACTCACCACTTGTCCCCATACTCCTGAATGTCCATTCTGAACCACCAGCTGAGCATCTTTGAAGGAGGCAATGGAAGCTTCATCCTTTTTGAATTCATCATTAACAGACAGGGCTTGGAACGCAGTTCCAATGACCACTTCATCAGCCTCTATGGCACGGAATGACGAGAGATGACTAATCAGCAAAGCTTGTTCTCCATTCACGACAACCATCTTTCCATCTTTCACAAATTTCAACTTCTGGTGAAGAGTCGAAGTAACTGCCCCAGCTTCATGGATCCATGGGCGTCCCAATAAGCAACTGTATGCAGGAAAGATATCCATCACTTGAAAAGTAATCTTGAAGACAAACGGTCCAATACTAACAGGAAAATCAACCTCTCCGACCACCGATTTCTTTGATCCATCGAAAGCTTTGACAATCACATTGCTAAATCTCATTGGTGTACCACCATAAGACAGCTTAGCAAGAGTGGATTTTGGCATGTAATTCAGCGATGAGCCAGTATCGATCAACACATTAGACATTGAGTCCTCTTTGCAATTAACAGAGATGTGCAAAGCCAGATTATGATTTCTTCCTTCCTCAGGCAAATCTTCATCAGTGAAGCTCAAATTGTTACACGCAGTAATATTACTCACGACCCCATTAAACTGATCCAACGTCACATCATGATCCACAAATGCTTGATCAAGTATCTTCATCAAAGAATCCCTATGAGCAGGAGAACTCGTCAGTAATTCCATTATAGAGATTTTATACGAAGTGCGGTGCAACTGATCCACGATCTTATAATCACTCATCTTGATAAGCTTCAAAATCTCATCCATTTCCTTTCCTAAGACGACCCATCATTAACTCTTGACGCATCATTCACAGGCACTTGAGTAGGATTCCTCTGGACATCCACAACTGCTTGGGGCTGAGTAAAAACTCGCCCACTTCTAGTCACTCTACTAACATCTGCTATATTCTCAATAGAAGACAGAGGCTTAATCTCGACTTCTTTTCCAGCTTCCAGCATGGTGGCATTGTATCTGTAGGGTACAGCTTTGTCAGAGCTATAAGGTACAGATCCAGGCAAACATATCACAAGAGGTTCTACAACAGCTTTTCTATAATAACGAATTTCTACACATTCCAGAATTTCAAAGCACGGCTCGATCACATTGACATCATCTTCATCTTTGTCCCTCAGAATCTCAATGAGCCTTTGATCCATCATCTCTTGTAAGTCTCTTCTCACAACGTAACATCCTCGAGGATTGACTGAACAAATCCTACAAGCAGTATGATTATGCTCATAATGACTGTATTCACACAGAGTGGCATGAATCTCCACCAATGATCCTCTGATGTGTTCCACACGATAAATCTTATACTTCCCAAGGCACCCATACACCATATTCATAGCAGACGCTTCATGAGTCGGCAATGGATTGTTCTGCACATTTGGGCCAATATCACGGAAGGAAAGCATACCAGAACGGACCAGTCTCTGAACTTCATTCTTTAGAGGCCAGCAATTTTCTAAGTCATGCCCAGGAGTATTCTGATGAAAAGCACAAGTGGCATCAGCTTTGTACCACCAAGGGAGTTTCTCTGGAACAGGAGGTGGTGACCTTGGTTGAACCAACTTCTTATGAATTAGAGCAGGATACAGTTCAGTGTATGTCTTGGGGATTGAATCAAAATTAATTCAAGGATACGGATTCCGCCTCGCTGGTTGTTGATTAACAAGAGCTACAGGCACTGAATTCACAACAGGAGTTACTGATGCCACTTGTTGAGGTTGATTTCTGGATCGACCATTCCTCCCATGAGAAACAGCATTAGCATCTGATTCCTTCTTCTTATGGAAAGAAGAACCATACTTCTTCGCACCACCAGACGGATTGTCATTCTGAACCAGGCGACCTTTTCGCACAACTTCTTCCAGTCTAACACCCATACCCACCATTTCAGTGAAGTCTACAGGAGCACTCGCAATCATCTTCTCATAATAAAACGGGCCAAGAGTCTTTAGGAAAATCTTAGTCATCTCTTTTTCTTCCATTGGAGGAATCACTTGGGCGGCAACCTCACGCCATCTCTGAGCATATTCCTTGAAGGATTCCTTTTCTTTCTGCATCATGGCTCGCAGTTGATCCCTATCAGGAGCCATGTCCACATTATACTTATATTGCTTCACAAATGCCTCAGCTAAGTCATTAAAAGTGCGAATATGGGTGCTATCAAGGCCCATATACCACTTTGAAGCGGCTCCAGTCAAACTATCTTGGAAATAATGGATCAACAAACGTTGATCATCGGTGTGAGTGGACATCTTCCTTACATACATCACCAAATGTGCCTGAGGACAGGAATTTCCCTTATACTTCTCGAATTCAGGCAACTTGAACATAGCAGGTACTTTCACATTGGGAACAAGGCAGAGATCATGCACATTCTTTCCAAACAGTTCTTTCCCACACATGGCTTTCATCTCTTTCTGCAGTTCTTCAAACTGATCTTGGAAACCATCCATTCTGTCGTGGATACCCAAACCTTCACTTGGCGCAGCATCATAAATGGGTTCTGGGACAAAAGGACCAGTATGAACAATAGGAGACGTGTTGACCATAGTAGGAGTCAAAGGACGAGTCATCTCAGGAACAGATAGATAACCTTCAGGCATACCCCAGGGATATCCATTAGGCATACGTTGCGGTGTAGCACCAACAGGAACAACAGGAATTGTTGTAGCTGCAATTTTAGAAATCACAGTAGCTTGACCTTGAGCTTGGGTATTAGGAGGAGGAACCTGATTCTGATTCTGAGTAGCCATCAATGTCTCAACCAGAGCAGTGAGACGCTCCACACCAGATCTCAAAGTAACAACCTCTTCACGTAGCTCACGATTCTCTTGTTCAAGACCTTCCATCTTCTTCTTGCAGTTAGCTCGAGTGTTATGCCGGTGAGACAGCTTGATTCTGTATGAAGAAGACTGAATAAGACCTTGGGAATACTCTCGGAAGCAAGACCAAAATGCGGAATGATGCATGAAATGAAATGCAAATGAATTTTATTGGTTTTCAAGGAACTCTAAAACATTAATTGTAAACATTAGCAAAAACAACATAACAACATTCTTTCATTAGTAATGGAAAAACTTATAAAAGGATTCAAAGATCCAAAATTACAAAACAACGGAAAAGCTAAAAACTAGAAGGGAACGCTTCTGACGAAGATCTAACTCCTCTCTACAGCTTCCTACGGAGCTTCTCCAATTCATCTTCATAAAAGGCCTTCAAATGAGTCTTCTCGACCATCAGCTTATCAGCAACTTCCTTCCATGCGACTGAATCTTCATGACTACCAGAGGAAAATAAATCCTCTTGTTGTCTCTTCCTCTTTTCACCATGTTGTTGAAGTAGCTCTTCCTGACGACGGATCTGATCATCCTTCTCCATCAACCAACCATCTTGGATATAAAGCATTTCGTCCTTTTCTTTCAAATGTATCTTCAACTTTTTATTCTCAATTTCCGAAGCATGAAACTTCTTCTCCCAATCATCTCTTTCCATTCTTATCTTAGCTATGAGCTCTAAGTGCTCTTCACTACTCTTGATGGGAATAGTGGAAGACAATGGTGGAGTAATGAGTAGAGAAGGCTCCTCAAGTAAATAAGGCATCTGAAAAGTGTGAGCCCTAGCTTGAACCCAATCAGTATAGTCTTTGAGAGCAACACATTGCTTCTTTCCCAAATGTCTCTTCCTATCAACATGGTGCCAAGCACGCACAAACCGATTTCTCATATCCGAATCTCCATCCTGATTAAGATAAAAGATTCCTGACACAAGAATACTAGCGGGTCGCTCCTTCACGGGGTAACGAAATTGACGCCTTGCAAGAATGGGATTGTAGGTAATTCCTCCTTGTATACCAAGAAGAGGTACATTAGGGAATTCTCCACAACTATCAATAATCTCACCAATGTCATAAGCAGGATTATACCAATGGATATTCCCATTAGTAAAAGGCATGATCTTCTGAGACCATGAGAGACCATGAGAGACCATCAGGATTGCTCAAGAAATTCTTAGTCTGAGGTAAGTGCGAAATAAACCACTTATAGAGCAAAGGAGTGAAACAGTTGATAAGTCCACCTTTCTTATCAGTCCTATGGTGAATGGAATGATAAGTATCCCCAAGCAAAGTACGCACAGGATTCCCAATCATGAAGATCCGAATAGCATTAACATCGACAAAGTTATCAATGTTGGGAAAGAGTATCAAACCATAGATAAGCAAGGCCAAAAATGTCTCAAAAGCAATCATACTTCCTTTATTAGCCAACATAGAAGCCTTTCCAATCAAGAACTTAGAAGTCAACCCCCAAATTCCTCCTTTTTTTGGTCATGTTTGTTTTCACATCTGATATCTTCAACTGAAGAAGCTCTGCTATCTCATCAACCTTAGGCTCTTTCTCCAGACCACTAAACGGTATATCATTCGTAACTGGCAAACCAATCCAATAAGAATACTCCTCCAAAGTGGGCATAAGCTGATAATCCGGAAAGGTGAAACAATGATAAACCGGGTCATAAAACTGCACAAGAGTCTCAAGAATCCCCTTTTCCACTTTTGTCTTCAAGATAGAGATCAATTTCCCATAACGGTTTTTAAAGTTGTCAAGATTAGGAACCAAAGTCGCTAGCTCTTTCAACTCTTTCGCACTTGAATTCCTGAAAGTGTACTTCTTGATGCTTCTCTTTTGATCCATGGTACCTGTGATGTTTACAAAAAATGTCTCTAAGTTCCTTGAAAACCATTTGTGAAGGAAATTTTATGAATGCATGGTTTATGCATCAACCACAATCAAGAGCACATAAGATCACATCAAATCACACAAAATCACACATTCCAGGTTCAAAGGTTCGACGTCACGAGCATGGAGCCATGGGTCTACCCATCCCACAAGGTGTGTTCTAAGGAATTTTGTACCTGTCGATCAGGTTCTAAAAAGTTCCCAGAGTTTTCAATCTTCTATCGGATATTACCGGCACGCACAATTGCTCATGGGCGCCAATAATATGCCTAAAAAGACCTCGTCTGAGCGTAGCATCGCATGACAACAAGCTCAAATTGGTACTTGATCTTGTTTCTGCACTACATCCTAAAAAGGCTTAGATGGGTTAAAAGGGTTCTAGGCCATTCAGCTTCTATGGACACTCACTATTGAAAGTAATAGCGTTCTTACGATGGTTCGTAACAACATCTACCACCTTCCATGAGGCCTCCACTGATTGGGGTTCCACCATATGACGCTCATGGTAAGGATTGCTCCTGACATGCGACTATTGGTCTTACCACCTCCTATCTCAAGTTACTCACCAAAGTCCGGGTTAGGACTTTATCTCATCACAGAGGAACCATCGAGCACCAAAAAGAAAAAAAAGAAAAAAACAAACAAAGCACACAACAATATATACAGATAAAAAACACACAGATAAACAAAAATAGGCTTAACACACTTAAAACTGGCTCCCCAGTGGAGTCACCATTTTTCTGTAGCGGGGAAAATCTGATATCTAAGCCATAGGATTGACTCGACTCAATATTTCGTTTGAAATCGCCACCGCGCTTTATTGTTTCCAAAGGAAAAGGGAAAAGAACGTAAAACCCAAAGTTTGTTTTTTAAAACAAAAAAGAGAACTCAGGTTTGGGTGTTGATTATATAATGGGAAGGTTTTAAGCACACCTCATATCTGTGGTATTCCACAGGAACCTTTTTGAAAATATGTGTCGTGTGTGCTAAAAAAGGGTTTATTTTATTTTTAAAATAAGCTCGGCAAGACATTAAGCCTTGTGCCTACATACCTCCTCGGTGCAATAGAGAAGTCAGAGCTAATGTAGTTCCACTTAAAGGGAAAAAAAATTAAAAACCGAATAAACACTTTATCATCGTCGGAGAGAAATACTCAGCCATTGGTCTTGAGCATGAGAACAAATGAGTTCTTTGCATTGCAAATGAAAGAAGGGCCCCAACTCGGATAAAATCAACGAGTATGCCACTAGCTCTCACGCGGAAAAGATCTCATTATATCAATCAATTTCAAAATCGTGGGGTATCGCCACTCGTTTCAACAATTAGTCGTGTCTAAACTTTCGAAGAAAAGCCACTAAGGGTAAAAGATATTTTAAAAGAAAATGTTTTGAAAAGATTGCAAACATAAGAAGGTTTTTGAAAAAGGGAGAAGATTTTGAAAATTAAAGAAGGGGAGGAGATGAAGAGGCTGTCCTATTGCGTAAAATAAAAGCTAAGGAAAAGAACGGTCTAACCGAAGAAGAAGCCAACACTTGACATTATGGTTCAAGGTAGATTTCCCATCCTTTGGACTATTAATACCAACACATTATCACTTGGGGATCCAGATGAACTTATTATCTTAGCACCATTTTGCATTAAGCACATTAAAATTCTGACAAAAATCGGGCAGAGTAACGGCTGTTTTCGGGTAAAATCCTTATCTCAATGCCTTGGAATTAATCATCAAGGACTTTCAAGGAAATACCTGCATACATAAACAGACAACAATCCAATGCCAGACAGACAGAATAACCACAGAGTTATAACAAAATAAGGGTCCAGAGGCACTAAGTCCATAAGTCCGAATCTCCAAAATGCTCGGGATAGTAACCAATAGTCCGAAAGAAAGCCTTATGTGTTTTTTTAGATTTTTGTTGATTATTAGTGTTTTAGCATAAAAGTAAAGTATGGTCCAAGTGGACAAAAAGAAAATAGCGGAAACATAAACATAGTGTCCAAATGGACAAAGAGAAAATAGCGGAATGTAAATATGATTAAATGATAAAGTAAAGCATAAAGCAAAATATAAAGAGCAATATAATAAATTGCGGAAATTAAAGTCAATTGTTAGATGTTAAAGATAACCATCTTGAAACTTGTCAAGTATGTTATCAGAGTTAGTAATAAAGATCGATGGTGAGTGAAGGATGTTCTTGGATTTAAATTCAATGGACATTTATCAGAAGCTTGATAAAATCATAGCAACTACACGATAAATCTCCCAAAGTCTTAAATCAACCGCATACAATTCTCTTCCATATTTGATCTTTTTTGAATCGGGACACGAAATATTGCGCTATGTTAAGCAGACCGCCAAGTGATTTATGTAGAAATCACCCTAAAACGAGGCCGGTCAAAACTTTATGTGCTAATGCATGCGAGAGAAGCGATATGTAGATCACTCTCCGAAAGCAATACTGCACGAAAAGAAAAATAAGGAGCGATCTAGTCTTTACCAAGAATCCATAAGAATTCTCAAGGTATTAAGACTTTCATCGATCAAAATAAAAAGAAGCAAAAGATGGAACCACATTAAAAGCTCCTTTCATCCATAATTTCAATCACTTAATTTTGCGGATTTGGATTCTATTCCTATCGATGTCCTAAGTCCATTGAAATTAGAGAGAAATTAGGCCTCTAATTTGTGATTCAAAGAAAATATCAAAAGAATGGAGTAGAAAATCTCAAAAGCAAGTCAAAAATAGCAAAAACAAGCATTCTGCCTCACTGGAAATCGATTTCCCTCTGTAGGAAATCGATTTCCTGCCTTCAAAATTCAAATCTGGCGCAAAAACAGAGTGGAAGTCGATTTCCCTCTGTAGGAAATCGATTTCCTGCGCACAGTTTTCAAAAAAACAGCATTATGAACTATAAAACTTGATTTAGGCAAACATACAAACACCTTATGATCACATATCAATTGGAGCACGAATTTTCCATCAATTCACCATCAAATATGACCCATATAGCATCAAAGATGCATCACACACAAACACAAAAGAATCACATTATGATAGATGAAAAAGGATGAAGAAAATTACCGAATCTTGAACAAAACTTAGATCCACTTCAAGAATCACCAACACAAATCTTAAACTCTCAACAATTGAAGAAAAAAAAGAGTGAAATGAATGGTGGTTTAGCTCAAAGTTTGTGAGATTCAAGATGTGACTCACAAACTTTATGAAAGAAAAAGAGCTTTGGTGAATTTGGTAGGGATGAGGAAAGAAATTGTAAGGGGTTTGTTGGCTTTCCAAGCTTGAGAAATGAGAGAGTAGAGACCTCTATTTATAGGATGGGAGCAAGAGTAGTGGCAATTTGATCTTTTTTGAATTTAGTAATTAATTTGTGTTTAATTGGTGTTTAAATGGTAAAATGAGACTAAAATGGGTTTAATGAAGGGAATTAATTTTGGTCAGGTGGAAAATTGGTAAAATGGCAAAAATGATCAAAGAAAAATAGGTGCCAAAATGATGTCATGTTTCCCTCTTTATTTTTTTTTTGAATTTGCACACAGGAAATCAATTTCCCATATGGATAAATCGATTTCCACCTTCAAATTTTCAAAAATTGTTTTCTTGCACTGTTTTGATTTTTGCCCGATCTTTTACCTGTAAAATATAAACAAAAGAGACAAAATACATATTTTTGGGATTTTGGTTAGTATTAAACAAATAAAAAGCTAGAAATGCTTGATAATTCCCCTCAGAGATAATCACAGTATCAATAGATAGGGTCAAAATTTGGGGTATGACAGATTATGAATATCATTGATCAGTTGATATTCAACAACTCTAATAAACCATGCCATTATGAGTGGACTCGAGACATTTCTCAAGTATCTTTGACACTTTAATTATAGCTGTAAAGTTCTTCCATAAATTCTGTTGAATATAAATAACCCTAGAATCTTTCTTATACAATTGAGGTTGCACAGAGGCTATGCAGCGGAAAATAGCCATACTTCAACAGAATTCACATAATGCTTACTCCAAATATTAGTTGTAAGCATGACAACTAAGGATTGATTGCAACTCAACCCTGCACAATGCTTGCTTCTGCACTAAACAACAAACTAGACCTAACCAATATCCTGAACTGATAAACTCACATATATTCAGAGGTTACCTTATCAATATCTTCACTCCCTCGTGAAGGTTTTGATGCGGTTCTTCTCTGTCCATAGATACCGGTTGAATTAGTTCTGAAATTCAAATTCTTCACTCCCGCATGAAGTCTTTGGATTTAGCACTCCTTTGTTCCAGCATCACAGCTCTAGGTCAGGTTGGTCTAATCCTCCATATATAGGTCCATCCTACACTTCAAGGGACCATACAATATGAACATTCCTTGTTCAAACAATCTTCTACCTTCACCGCAACCAGAACGAATCCCTCATGGATCTCATCCAAAAACAGAAAGAATGCCTGCTCTGATACCAATTGAAAAATTCTGGTATGACAGACTCAGGATGTCATTCACAATGTCAAGACATCTGATCTGTTATTAACGTAGTAGAGGCAGAACAGAAAGATCCCCCAATTTTTAATTACCCCTAAGAAGGAGTTAATGAGAACTGGGATCATATATGTTCAGTCAACATAACCAGATTGTAAACTTTATTGGTTCCGTAAAGGAACAACTATCAAATCTGAACCTGATGTTATACACGATGTTACAACATCCACGACTGAACAAACAATACAATGTAGAAGATAATAACACAGTTAATTGTTAACCCAGTTCGGTTTAACTACCTACTCTAGGGGCTACCAAGCCAGGAAGAAGATTTCACTATCAGTAGTACTATTTTATGTAAACAACCTCTGGTTTACAGATAAACAACCTCTGGTTTTCCTAGTCACTACCCAATGCAACCTTTATCTCAGACATCCATCCAAGACAAAAGAACCTCTGCTCACTCCCTAGTGATACCTAACTATTACAACCCTGTAACAACTATTTACACAATTAACCATGAACAATAACTTGATCTTGCTTCACAGCTTCAATCAAGAACACAATACTCAACTCTTACCTATAGGTTTCGAGTGAGAACAATCATTTCTCTTACCTACAGGTTTCAAGAAGGACATGGAAGCCATCCCACAACCTGGGTGGTCTACCTATAGAAACCCTAATGACTACATCTTTTCTAAACAAGGTTTTCTATCTAAATCTAGGTTACAAAGGTTTCTATTTATAACCTATTCCCAATTAGACTTGGGCTTACAAATCACAGCACTCCTTGCTGTTACAAATCTGCAGAAATCTTCTGCTACAATCAAGGTCTTTTAATCACGAGTTTCCTAATTTATCTCCTAAATTAGAAACTGCTGAATCTTCAATCTTCTGATCTGATTCTTCAATATTCTGACTTGATTCTTTTGACCTTTAAATTTGCGCCACATAAAATTACATAATATTCACTGAATATTCTGTATCTGTTGAGAATCAAACTGAATCTTCATTCTAGTTCTGTAGGCGCGATGTCATGGTTGAAGTCATGACATTCCATATAACATCTTGCTTGTACCTATTTTGTTCTTTTATATTTGCAAGACTTATCCATAAAAATACCTTTTGTTGCTATTATATGTTTTAGCCAAACATAGATGCCAATCAGACTATAATACAAAGTAGAGCATCAACACAAGTGATAAGTCCTAAAGCTAATCGAAACAAAAACTTGCTTAAACCTAAGGGAGTAATTACTTCCACAAAGTTTCAAACAATATAATTTCAATCCAAATCTCTTCCTAATCACAAGTTTCACACCAAATACAAAACTTATTAGCACAATTTTATTTCACTACTCTTTTTGTTATTTTCTTTTTCTAACTTTTTCTCTTTTTTCTTTCTTTTTCACATTTTTTTCTTCTTTTCTTTTTCTATTCTTTCTTTTTCACATTTTTTTCTTCTTTTATTTTTCTTTTCTTTCCTTAACAACCATAACATAAGAAAGCAAAGATCCTCTCCCCAACTTGAATTCAACCATAACATAAAGTGAATACTCCCTACTTTCTAAGGCAAGGTAAAAAAAACAACTAAACATCATAGTTAAGGGTCAAGAAAAACGATTATCAAAATCCATCAAAAAGGTGAACTATGTCTCAAGTTCAAAAACAAAATGGACAATGAAAAAAACGCTTAAAGGGGTTACGGATGGTTACACACTCACAAGGTAAATTGACATTTTGCTATGGTAGTTGTGCTCAAAATCAAACAAGTGCCTTGATCACTTTCGTGCATTCAAAAAATCAATAAAAACGAAAGATTAAACATAATAATATCCATTTAAAACAAGAAATGTCAGTCACTCACATGTGTACACAATGTAAACCCACCTCACATTTATGGTAAAAAGGGAAAACTAATTGTGATTCAAGTCATGAGAAAGTTATGGAAAAAGAATGAGTAATATGAAATTTGTACAAATGAAAAGTCTCCTAAACATGTTATGCTATAGAAAGCGATAAACGAGTACCTTTCTACGTACAAATTTGAACAATCATTATCGCACAATCGGCATGTTGAATCAATCAAAATCGGAGAATTACCAAATGCAACTCCAAGTAATCGGGCCACAATTTGAGTCTAAACAACAACAAAAGAATTAAAATTATAATTATAAAATAAAATACTATAAACCCTTGGTGTAAGTGGGAAAAAGGCGAGCTGAGTGAACCATTAAAAATAATTCACTGGCCAAAAGATATTGGGCGCGCGACGTGCCCTCAAGACCGTGCGACGCGCGCTACACCAGAAAATGAAAAACCAGTCCAGAAAACCAGAATTTTCAATGCAGCCTCCACTTATCACCTAAACTACTCATTTACAGAAAAACAGAAAAATAAAACCATTGGGGTGCCTCCCAACAAGCGCTCATTTTACGTCGTTAGCTCGACGCCTTTATTGTGCACGATAGTAGCTTCCCCTACGATACGCCAACGCTTTCGCCTCAACGCAACCTAAAGAAAATGTCCTAACCACACACTTGAACAAACGTTACGAAAGGATAACAATTTACAACAAAACATAAACAACACATATGTGCACATACTTAAATAGTAAGAAAAACACAATTTACAACATAATGGTGAAATGACTAAACAAGTTGAAAAGTGAAAATATGTAATTTTAAGAGCTAATCCGAGTTCAACTTGTTTAGTAAGTTCACCAAACAAAACGAAACAAGTATAACTATACAAGTATGGTCTATGCACAAAATATACGATATGGACATATTTATGAAACTTAAAATGGGAAACCATCGCAATGCGATTAATCTGAAAACCAATCTACGTCAACAGCGCCATTTTGTTGAAGCGGTAAAGCGGCAAGCAAAAAGCAATAGGTATTATTTATTACCGGCTGATATAGGTCATATCATATCGTAGTCCACAGAGATTGGTTGAGAAGAACTGCCGTTCGACTATCTCGCGTTCTAAGTTTCATGATTGGGTGCGGAAGGTAAAATGCGAGAAAAGTAAATAAAAGCACATAAACAATCTATTGTAGCTTAAGAGAATTCAGTCTGGAATCGTATTTCTACTTAACCCCTCGAATACTTAAATCTGAAGATCTATCTCTCAACACTCACAATACGCATAAAAATCACCTGGCATCATTCGAGACGCCACATCATTGTCCATTTTTGCAACACCGATGAAAGCTCAATCGTACTATTCACATCAGCGATTTCTTCACCGACACAAACAACACAGAGGCATTAAAATCGATACCTGTTACGGTTATTAACTCTAAATCCATTTCTGAAACCTAGACACTAACAAATATCATTCCTAATCAAGATCTATGATGTCCATTTCTGCAACAACACAAATCCGAAGCATTTAAGCAAAAAGATCAAGAACAACAACAATGATGATTTGAAAAGCGAATATATAAACAATCCCAAGATCAACTAATATACATACAAGAGAGGAAAATATACATACAAACCCCACCATTGGAATGGGTCATAGGAAATAAGAAGAACAAGCGGAAACTTCTTGTGTTTGTCGGCACAATCGGAAACCACCCGAGCTAAATCGACATGATGAGACACCCAATAGTGTCGCTTCAACCTCTAAACTATAAAGAATGGATCAGAGCTCAACTTTGTCCAGGAAGAGGTGATCAACCCTAACTAAAACAAAGCTGTCTATTTATACAAAAACAGAATTTCGCAGAGGGCGCGACGCGCCCTACAGCACGCGACGAACCCTATCACTTAATGTACCAAACCGCCATACAGCGCGCGACGCGCCTAAGTCCGCGCGACGCGCCGAAGCTTCTGCCAGAATTATTTCTTTTGCTCCTACAGCACGCGACGCATCCTCCAGCGCGCGACACGCCCTACACCAGAACAACAACTTTTATTTTCACAACGCATTCGCAGCTGTGTCTTCGACACTTTATTCCTTGAGGCTCCGAAAGCGCAACAAAACCTACAAAAATACAACAAAATTATCAAACGGTACATATTTACACAAAAACGTACCAAAACTTAAAGTATACGAATTTACACAAAAACGGAGAATTATTCAACGGTATTAACAAAAAGTATCGATAAGTGCCACTATTTACATACACAAAATAACTAGATTTTGGCACTTATCAAGGACCAATTTGAACCTAAAGGTATAGTTAAGGGACCAAAATGAATATTTTTCCTTCCAAAAACAACATTTTCCATCATCACCACCAACAATAAACCCAAGAAAAATTCATAAAAAACAACAAACAAAGGCGAACAATTTCTTAACTAAAGAAGTTGATTTTTTTTCTAAATTACGATTGATCGTGTTGTTCACTTAAAAATAGGTGAGGATGGGCATATGAAAAAGAATACATTAAGAAAACCTAAAATTCCAAATAGGATTTTAAATATTTTGATTGATATCTAAACCCTTTCATTCACGATGGCACTCGTCCTCTCTTTTCTCTATAATTTTTCAAAATTTGTTTTACTTACCTTGAATGATAAAATAAAAGAAAAATTATATTATTAGATAAGAGATGACCGAAAGAATGAATTGAATTGAGACATAGAAGAATCAATTGCATTTTTTTATTTCACTAAAATATTTTTATTGGCTTTGAGGCAAATATATATATTTTTATTAGTTTAACGATAAAAATTTCACTATTTAAAAATGAATAAGTTAAATGTTACAGGTTCGAATTCGTTCTCATGCAATCACATGTGAATAAATTTTTATTTTAACGAGACTAATAAAATTTTATTTTAATTTTAGTTCATCACAATTGATAAAATAGGTTTAATTATACACATAATTGATACAGGTGAGTGGTATTCTTAAAGCTAAAAGGGGCTTGAGACAGGGGGATCCTGTGTCCCCTTTGTTGTTTGTTATAGTCATGGAATATCTCCACAGATGTATGGCTGAGCTTAAGCATAACAAGGAATTCAAATATCATCCTAGGTGTGCCAAGTTGAACATTACAAATATTTGTTTTGCTGATGACTTGATACTGTTTGCTAGGGGAGATGTGAAATCAGTCCAGGTTATGATGGAAGCTTTCAATAGATTTTATAAAGATAATGTCTGTGAAGCAAAAAATGCAGGAGGGTTGAATTTAAAAAAGCTATACATTTGGAACAAAGCCCTAATTCTGAAACTGTTATGGAATATTCATAGCAAATCTGATAAGCTCTGGATTAGATGGTTGGACACTTATTTTATGAAAGGAACCCCGATCCTTCAATGGCAAGTAACAAACACGAGTTCTTGGATGTTGAATAGTTTATTGAAATGCAGGGTATACACTCAGAATAACATAGCTTGCGACAAAGTCAATCAAATGGGGAAATTTATCACATCAAGCATGTACAAAGCAATCTGTGGAAACAGTGTAGAGGTGTCATGGAAATGCGTTTTCTTCCAAAACCGAGCCAGTCCCGGTGCAAAGTTCATTCTATGGCTGACATTACTTGGCAGACTATCCACTAAGGATAGACTTGTGCATTTTGGACTGATCCAAGACACTAATTGCTGCTTCTGTCAACAAAGGGAAACATTGCAACACCCGTTCTTTGCGTGCGATTTTTCTAGCAAAATTTGGGAGGAAATGTGTAGCAACCTGCCCTAAAAATTGAAAGGTTTAGAGTCGCCACCTATTCTATCAGGGCGAATAGGAAACCCTATGCAGTTAAGAGATTCGGGGTAAGTTATTATAATCAGGTCGAGGGAAGGTGTTAGGCACCCTCAACCCTTTCCTATGGCTTTGAATCTAAGGTAACAGTTTATGGCTAAAAGTTAAGGTTAATAGCTAAAAAAGTGAAAAGGGTAAAAATTGAGATTTTAGGGAGGGGGACTCGCCTTGGTTATCCAAGTGCCTACGTATCTCCTTAGGGAGAATTAGAGTCAACGTAGTTCGGGCACAGGGTTATACGCCTTTGAATTTGATTTGAATGGTTTGAAGGCTTTTTGAATGGCCTATCGTAGTTTTTGAAATGCAAAGTTCGAAGGTATTTTGAATTACCTTATCGTAGATTTGAAAATCGCAGTATTGAAGATATGAAAATCTGTAGTTTCGTGGTTTAGTGTGTTTTAAGATTTAGGCGTACAACCCTGATTTGATATGTCACCGTTAGATGCGATGACCAATAGATTTGATCATTATAGTTAACGGATTGAATGAAGTATTGTTGGTTGCTCTGATCGATAGATTCGATCGTCACGGGCAGCAAATGAAGTGTATTTTAATCTTGTAATTTTTTATCTCTTGTCTAATGCGACTAATAGATTTAGTCGGGTCGAGAAGAGAATTAAACAAAGGATCAATTAAAATTATTTCTCGTCAATGCGACTAATAGGTATAGTCGGATCGAGGAGAAAATTATATTAATCCCGAATCAATTGAATAAGAATTAAGGTTTTTGCCAAATGGCAGTGGGATTGGGCAAATCCTAACGCATTGATAGCCTTTCTTGGTTTTTTGCAATTTAATAGTTAAGATTAAACTAATTAAATCGGATAACCGGGAAAATAATCGAGAAAATACTTCTAAATAATTATATCCCTAATCCTATTTTAATTATTTAATTTAACAGTCAAATTATATACAATAAAAATATATTGATTTAATTATACATTAAACAAATAAATAAATAAATAAAAACAATTGAGAAAACCTGGGTGTTGATCCTGTATGGTGGCCCATGAATATCCATGGTGAAGCTTCACGCTGTGGAGCGTTGGATCAAGCTGTTTTTTAGATCCAAAGGTGATGATTGGAGGTGTATGGTGGGAACCTGCGTGCCATATCTAGTGGATCTGGAGACAAGAAAAACAAAGAAAATAGTTGTAGAAGCCTGGGTTCGAACCCAGGTCTTGAACCTCACTCTCTGATTCCCCTTGCCAGCGGATCGGTGCTCATTCACTGTCTTGTGTTTCACTCAAATAAAACATATACGTAAGAAAAAAAGGATGGAATGACATAATAAAGTTAGACCACCTGTGAGGACGTGACAGCATCGTACGAAACTTTACCTTCTCAAAATAAAAACAAACTCTCAGATTTGCTTTTCTCACAGAAATAAACGTATTGGAATTTGATTTAAAATATGAGAGAATATCAACAACAAAATCAACCTTGAGGCCCTAACCCGGATATGTGATGATTGTTTGCGTATACTCGTCTGGCTTGGTGAGCGGCAGTTGTCGAAGAGCTTCGTCGGAGGGGTTCGGAGGCAAGCAGCGCCTTCCCCGCGGAAGGAGATCGCTGGCGCTCACGGTTGTTTCCGGTGAAGGGCGCCGTTCTGGGTTGCTTCGAGATTGGTTCAGAGGGAGTCCGTGGTGAGGGAGTCGTGGTGGCTCATGTTGCGATTCTGAATCGGTAAAGCGAAAGTGAATCTGTTACTTTGTTTGTTTTGTAGGTTTTGTAAAAGAATGAGATGGTTGAATGTGTTAATCAGTGATGTAGGGTGGGATGAATCGGTTTTGGAGTATGGTTTCGACACAGGTTTTGCAGGTTCATTACTGGTGAAGTGGATTGAACGATTGTGAATCGGTCATTGCAAGCTTTTTTCTGCAGCTTTTTTTGGATTTCTCAGTGAACTTTCCCTGTGATTTTTCGTTCAAGAATTGTCTCCCCCCTTTCTCTGATTTTCTTCCTAGGTTTTATACTTAGGGTTTTAATTTAGTTTAGCTTAGATTCAGATTAGGAAATGTTAGATTCATTGTAATCCGATTTGTGAACGAAATTTGATTCCGTGATTTTGTTATTAATTCAATAAGATTTGTTTTCGTTTTCTATTTGTCCCGAATTGATTCCGTTAATATTCAGTTGTGTTTGATTGATTTTGATTCTATTAGATCTTCATTTCATGGGCCTGGGTTGAAGATGATCGGATCGATGATTTGGCAGATAGGGTTTGGGTTGGATCGTGGGCGGCGGCTGGAAGTTGAGTTTGGAAGAAGATGAACAGTGGTCGGGTGTTAGCTGAAGATTTCGTTTAGAAAGAATATCCTTTAAAGAGTTAGAATTCGAAGGAAGATGGTTACTGATGACCATTTCTGAGATTAAAAATGGCTACTGATGGCCATGCTTCGAGAATGATTGTTTAAGTTGAAATGAAGATAGTTAGAAATGGAGCTAGTTCGAAGAGAATCATCTTTGAGACTTAAACGTTTTTTGCGAAATACATAAAGTACTGAAGCTTAACGTGTTTTCGTGGCATTCTCGGTTCTGATCACGTTGCCACGCGTCGAAAGAGGATTCAGGCGGGAGGATTTGAATTTCGAAGTAGTTTGTGTAACTGCACAAGGACAGATGGCATCCCAGGGATTCTTGTGGTCAACGTGGCATTAGATTAGTGTAGGACCGTTAGGGTCGAAATTAGTATAAATAAGGGTCTTAATGTTAGGATTCCGTGTGTTCATTTTGTACAAATCACTCACAAACCACTCAAGTATAAAGTGTTTAGAGAACGAGTTCGCTGAGAAATGTACGTATAACACCAACACCAGTTTAATACATTTGTATCTTTCTTTATTCAAGTATCTTTTCATTATTACTACTTTCGTTTACTTTCTGTTATTTACATTCCTGCACTTCTTTTATTTCGTCTAACTTTTATCTCGAAGCATTTTACATTCCTGCATTTAACATTCTTGCACGTTACATTCTTGCACTTTAGATTTCTGCAGTTTATACGCTTTTATTTATATTTCTTTGTCGAAAGTCATACTTACGTGTATAACAAGTGTTGTATTTGAGTAAACATTCATACGATCATATCACAAACAAGTTTTCTCGAAGCCAGAACAAACAAGCATGAATCAAATCATATCGAGAGACAATTGTTTGACTATGTCCTAGGATCAATCTAGTCGATCCTGCGAGTAACCAAAGTATATTTTATAGTTTGGAGGACTAGCGGTTGTTTACCGGAAATCACCGTAAACAAATTGGCACGCCCAGTGGGACCGTGTCAAACAGATTGTTATTAATTGATTGTTTTGTTTTGTCTAGAAAATATTAAGACCTTGTATGAACCTTAGGAACGGTAAATTAACCAACAGTGCACAACCGACTCCCAAACGAAGGTACAACAAGAAAATGGTCAATACGGCCAGTGGAGGGGGAGATCAAGATCCCCCACAAGGGTCAGGAACAGCGGCGGCAAATTCTACGCATGTTTCGACTTCTACTCAAGGAGCGCAGGATAACCGGTTTCGACAGGATCTGGACCCATAAGTAGTTCCCAGGTGATACCCGAAAATACTATAGGGACGACAGGGACTGTGCCAGTTTCGAGTTCGACCACCGCGCCTCCATTCATCAGCGCAAGCGAGATACCACCTTTCTCAACAAACGCTGCAAGTAAATTATTCTCCCCAGGACCATCATCCACTTTCGAAGGTTGGAGACCCAACAATCCATATGGAATGCCATATTCATATATGACAAGATTACGAGGATCAGGGCCTACATACACTACAACTAACCCGACGGCATTTTCGTTGAATGTCAGTTCGATAGGTCGAAGCGCACAGAATACTGGTTTCTCTGCCCAAATACCCCCTTTCACCACAAATAGTCAAGCAGCATTTCGACAGGAAATGGATGCAAGTAACCATGATATGTTAGGAACCCTTGCTAAAGAATTGGGGTCGATCTTGAATCCATTAGCAACAAACATTGCCAGGACTAACCAGGATAACGTGGAAACTTTCCAAAAAATATCATCTCAAATAAATCGAATGGCGGATTTCTTAGGAGTCCCACAAAATAAGCGAAGGAACAGCCAATCAACCTATCAAGAAGGGGACCCAATTTTAGAACAAGTTCGAAACGCAGTTCCGGCACCCAGGCCAACACCAGTCGAACGAAATCAAGTGATAGATTTGGAAACTCAAAATTAGACTGCTAACGTTGGTCGACTAGGAATTCCCCAGCAACAGCCTAGAGTAGTTGTAGTGGGAAGAGACGAACATCCTGACGAAGTCGTACATAGGGTTAGGGGAGACAACCTGGCAATAGAAAATAACCTAACTGCCATGATAGAGAGAATTATGGCCAATAATGGCCTCAATACTGGGCTTCGACGTCCAAATTATACATCCCCCATAGCAGAATATATTATGCAAACAGAATTGCCAAGGGGTACCAAAGTACCAAAATTCACTAAATTTTCAGGGGACACCAGTGAATCAACCGTGGAACACATAGCCAGATATTTGACGGAAGCAGGAGATTTAGCAGGGAACGAAGATTTAAGAATTAAATACTTTCCTAGTTCGCTAACAAAAAATGCTTTTGTTTGGTTCACCACGTTGCCTCCAAATTCCATAGATGCATGGGCACACTTGGAGAGATTATTCCATGAACAATTCTACATGGGTCAAACCAAGATAAGTCTGAAAGAATTGGCTAGCATCAAGAGGAAGTTCACGGAGCCTATAGATGACTACTTAAATAGGTTCCGTTTGTTGAAATCAAGATGCAGGCGGTTTAGATTATTCAATTCGAAAGAAATTGGATATTCAATACCTAAGGGACATGGCCCAGTTGGCAGACAGGGTTCGACAAGTCGAACGACTAAAGGCAGAAAAGGCCAGAGCAAATAAAAGTTACAAGAAAGAAAGGGTAGCATACGTCGAGGCTGAAGACGTCGACGGCGAATCTTTCGAAGATTCATATAGCATGGAAGAGGTCGAAATAGATTTAACTGAATTAAAAGAAGCGCCACCTTATTCTTGCAAATTGCTCACACCGGCCAATGGAAAAAATCCAGTAGAGAACGATAAAAGCGATAGATTTCCTAAGAAAACTTATACGTTTGATGTCACTAAATGTGATGAGATATTTGATTTACTAGTAAAAGATGGCCAGATGATAGTGCCTCCTAATTCCAAAATTCCTCCGTTAGAACAACGGAAGAAACGAGGCTTTTGCAAACATCATGGTTTTTTAGGCCACAAAACCTCACAATGTTTTCTTTTCAGGGATCTAATTCAGAATGCTATCAAGGACGGACGTCTGAAATTTGCTGATAAAACCAAGAGTCATATGAAGGTTGACACAGACCCTTTGAATGTTGTTGCCACTAACCTGTGTGAACCACTTGACGTCAACATGGTGGAAGTGTCTGAAGTAGATGTTGCTGAATCAGAGATAATTTCAACTGGAAAGCAGGCTACTGAAAGCCTAAATGACAACAAAGTCTTCAATACTGATGTTGAAGAATCCTTCGATGCGGAAATGACTAAAGATCTGAAAGAAAAAACCAGTGAGGCCACTGAAGACCTCAGGGCAAAACTTCAGCAGATACAGATTTCTGAAGCTCCTCCGGAAGTTGTTAACATGGTTAATGTTATGCGTCCTTTGTCTGAAATAGCAGAACTAGAAAAATGGCTGATAAGGGAGAAGGGAAACATTGAAATCCCACCAAGAGGGGAAAGCTTGAAAGATTATCTCTGGAATTGCCATGAGAAGAATGGCGGAAAGATGCTGATGTGCCCAAGGTGTTCAATCATGCTGAATCGAAGGGTTCAGGCTAATTTCGAAAGGGCCTTACGAGAAAGATTGGAACAACCCTGGAGAGGAGGAAACCCATTGCTAAAGGTGTACCCAAAGATGGAAGAAAGCTTGGTGGGTTTCTTGGTCAAGTGTCATAAGGAAAACACTGAGTTGCATTGTGTCCCAGATGTGGAGCAGTCTATGACAAATTGCTGGCACGATCATTCGAAAGGGTATATTTCTACATGGGTCGAGAAACCCAGGGGCTTCGTCCCAACCTGTATGGGTTCGATATATGGACCCCATCGAAGAGGCCTGACAGCCCACACCCTAGAGCTCGAAGGGTCACGTTCAAAGTCCCTGCAGACATACCCATGGATAGATGGATGCAAGCTGGTGCGAGAACCAACAAATGGCGAAGTTGGGACCAAGGGGGAAGGACTGCAATGGCATATAGGAAACAATTCCAAACCTCAAATCGAGAGATGTACAGGTTGGAGAATTACAAAGGCAAAAATCCTATGTATAGATCCCAATGGAGAAGGCACCAGAGGATGAAGAAGGCCCAAAGAGAATACAAACCAAGGGAGAAAGGAGAGTCTAGTAGCAACCAAGTCCCAACCCAGGGGGCAAGGACAAGTAAACCTCCAGTAGAACGCAAGTTGTTCGACTCTGAAAATGAGAAGGAAGAAGAAAAGACGCATTCCAGCCCTTGGAAAGAAGATGATAGAATGACAAATGATTTCGACTCAGATGGAGTATCGTCTATAAACCTCAATTGCAATGTTGTGTCAGTGCTCCCTCATGAATTTAATCAAGAAACAGAAGCCGGAGATTGTGAGGAAGCTGATGTGGAAGAGATGGCAAGACACAGACCTGTGTGTTATTATGTGCTAAATAATGGGGCAGTCGAAGAGCAGAATGCATTCTTCGAGAGGCCGGAAGAAGGTATGAGAAATCATCTAAAACCACTCTACATAAGGGCTAAGATTTAAAATGTTGGCATTAACAAAGTCCTAGTAGATGGAGGGGCAGCAGTGAACCTAATGCCCCAGTACTTGTTAAAGAGAATTGGTATGTTCGATACTGATATAAGGCCACATAATATGGTCTTGTCTAACTACGAAGGCAAAATAGGGCAAACTCTAGGAGTTATTTAAGTAAATTTAACTGTGGGTTCGGTCACAAGACCAACGATGTTCATGGTGATACTAGCGAAGGCAAACTACAATCTTTTGTTAGGAAGAGAGTGGATCCATGGAGTTGCTGCGGTGCCTTCGACAATGCATCAAAGATTAACCATTTGGAGGGAAGATGGTATAGTAGAGAACATTGAAGGGGATCAGAGTTACTACATGGCTGAAGTTAATCAAGTTAATAAAACCAGTTTCGACAGGAACTTGGCAAACATAGGGCCTTGCCATGCTGCAGTAGATATATACACCCCAAATAAGAATGCCTTATACTATTTGTCTTTACACCCAAATGGATTTCAATGGAATAGAGAAATAATGGACGGTCCAGAAGATACCGCACCAATAGAGCATTTTCCAACAGTGCGGCCAACAGGCTGGGACAACGACCCTGATGATGTCTGAATCATCCTTCTTCGAAAAGATTTCGGCTTACATAGCCGAGAACAAAAGAAAGACGGCTCTTGAAGCCGAATTATCAAACATGATTGTAGACGCAATCCCAACTACGGATTCTGAGGCAAATTCGATCCCTTAATACCTTGAAGATACAGTCCAAGCCGAAAAGATCTCTGGAGAAGAGCTAAGTCAAAGGCTGGACGCAATCTACGATGAAGAACCTTTGGGATTCGAGAAGGACCCAATGGGGTCAAATATAAAAATGTTAGCCCAAGACCCACTTGAAGAAGTAAATCTTGGAGACGAAAATCAGAGAAGGGTAACATACATCAGTGCAAAACTAGATTCAACTTTGAAATCAAAGGTCATAGCATTAGTCAAAGAAAACAAAGACTGTTTCGCTTGGGACTATGACGAGATGCCTAGTTTAGGAAGAGACTTGGTCGAACTAAAGTTACCAATAAAAGAACGAAAAAATCCCATCAAGCATACCTGTTATGCACTCGGTTTTTTACCGTACCTCTCGTGGAGAGATACGCGAACTGACTCTTTTCTTTTTGCTTTTATGTTTTTGAAAATCAGAGAGTCGCCACCGACTTTTATTTTATCCAATTAAGGAAAGGTTTATAAAAGAAACAGAAAAAGACCTTTAAGAAATTCTGGGTAAGGGGGTAGGTTATACAAAGGGAAGGTGTTGGCACCCTTTGTATCCATGGTTATCCATGGGCTCTTTAATTTGCTTAGCTCACTTGTTTTGAATCACTTTTCTCTTGCTCTGAAATGCTTGTATGTGGTTTCAAATACTTTTGTAAATTGACTTTGTAATGATCCTTGTGTGGATGTATGCAAAGTGTTTTATCTTTCGAAAGATGTTTTGAAAAAAAGAACGTTTACTTCGTAATGATCCTTGTTTGGATATATACAAAGTATTGTCTTTTTTGAAAGTTTTATTTTGAAAAACAACAGTATAAGAGACATTTGTTTGTTTTGATTTGAGCAAGCAAATTAGGAGGTCTACCATGAGTTATAAGGTCTTTTCCTATTTCCTTTAGAAAATTCTCCTTTCACCGGATGTAAACGAAAGTTCGATTTTGAAACAGTAGAATTTGATTTTTTTGATTTTTTTTTAGAAGAGTAAAAAGAGGGATTACCCTAAGAGGTGCAAATGTGATTGTGTTTTGATTCAAATATTTTATCTTTTGAAGTTAGTGACCTAACGTTTCAATTTTTATCTTTGACATACACGCAATTTTATATGTGCTGGAATTTAAAATGCGGAAATGTAAAATGCGGAAAATAAATCTACGCTATTACATCGATTGTGCGGGAAATGTAAACTACGCTATTTACATGAATTTGACAACCTATACACTTGATCTATGAATTTAAATTGCAAGAAAATAACAGAAATATTTTTGGGCTTTTTGTATGATTGATTTTAATTAGAATTAATGCATGATTAATTTAATTAAAATGAGAAAAAGATGGAAATAAAATTTAAACCTAAAAAATTAAGTTTAAAATATGTTCAAAATACTTGTTAATTAATTTTAATACAAAACTAATTTTTTTGGAATTTTTGAAGTTGATTTTGAAATTATTAAGTTAAATAATCATATAATTGTACAAATAATTACACAAATAATTAAAACTTAAAGAGAAAATTATCCGAAATATGTACAAAATTAGCTTATAATATGTAAACTATATTTAATATAAGGAACAATTTTTTTTATGATTTTTTGATGGGTTGGAATAATTAAAAGATAAATATATACCTATTATCTAATTAATTATACAAAATATTTAAATTATGAAGAAAAATAAAATATTTTTATATCAGAAAATAAAATATTATTTTATCGACTTAAAAATATTTTTTGTGTATTTTTTGGATTTTTAGAACTATTTTAAAATAATTTTATAAAGAAAATTAAATAAAAATAGAAAATATATAAACAATGATCAGGTGTGGTATTTAAATGAGGTATATGATATGGGGGGATATTCTGATGCGTTGGATGTGCTGAGATCATGATCCAATGGCTTAGATTGTGGGGGAACATGATATAATGGTGGGTGACATGCGCTGAATTCAAGGGGAATATATTATCCAGACTGGGACCCACGTATGGTTGACCAGCGAATGAGAGGATGGGAAAGTGCCACGCGAGCAGTCAAACTTTCCACCTTATTATTCATCATCTTCTTCCTTGGTACCTGCGGAATTTCCTGCAAACTTACCTGCGGATTTTCCTGCGGATTTTGCTTTCAAATTTTTAACCTTTTGAATGACCTACAAAATGAAAATAAAAAAGAACAAGGGCCACCCAGATCACCTAAATGGACCCTTCTGAACATGATAGCGTCGTTAGTTTTTTCATTTGGAGCTTGTATCATGGAGAACGAAAGCTTCACAGGTTTGAAGCTCAAAAATGGTGGAGCTTCAAAACCACGTTAAAGCTTGCATGTGATCACTCAAATCCACTCTATATCATGCCATGAGTCCATGCAAGTGGTTAATTTTTATTTTAATCAAGCATGCATACGAAAACGAAAGTTATGAGGTTAGGAACATGAGGATGGTGATACACGTATTTAAATCATTATGGGACTTGTTTAGTGCATCAATCTTACTCTATATGACCCCAAAGGATGATTTGAATGGTTATTTTTTATTGAAGTAAGCTAGAAGTTGCAAAACGAAAATTACAAAGTGTTTGATATTTTTGTGAGAATTTTGTGAAGTTGATGTCTATGCCCTTGCTATTTTCGTGTGTGTCCTCTTTGTGGAGTATGCTGCTTCATTTATAAGCTAGGATGTGCTTAAAATCTAAGCCAAGAAGCATTGATTACTTTGTTGAAACTTTGATTTTTAAATATTAAAAATCTTTGAATTGTTGACTAAAGCTTGCTCTTCTTCACTTTTCTTGCTCTTAGCCTCCTTTGTACTTCCCTTGCTGTAGAAAATTGAATGTTCTTTGATGACTCATGCTTAGAAACTAAGCTACATATTATCCTTCCATTTTCCTTTTTTAATTTAATCTTAAATGGGATAAAATTAAATCAAAAAAGAAACAAAAATGCTATGGGCTTTGTCTTGGTCGTGGGAGGCCCTTTACATCATGGGAAACATGTTTGGACCATGGAAATTGGGTCTCATTTGGAAAAAAAACATTTTTGATCAATGTTGATTTCATGCATTTTCCTAAAAAATGGTCAACTTCAACAAGGCATAAATCCTCAATTTTTATCATATGAAGGAGATCTTGTACTTTTTGGAAACCCCAAAAAGTCCTCTAACCAATGTCTTTGGTATCATATCAAAATGATTTTTCATGCTCCTTGTGTATCCTTTTGAAAAAGTGACTTTTTGTTGACTTTGAAAATGACCTGTAATGTCTTTGTCCATATTTTTCAAATGGTGAATCTAATGACCATGGGACTAATTGCATTTGAAAGATAATTGAATTTCCTTCAAAATGAGCTTTGGTTTGAATTTTTTGGATGAAGGATGAGAGAGTTATGACCAGTCAAAGTTCAGTTGACTTTTTAGGAGAAAACCCTAATTTTGAAACTTAGGGTTTTGCTGATTTCTGAGCTTTTCTTGATGAATTTTGATCAACCACTAGTCAAATGATGAATCCTTTGACAAAATATGGATGTTGACAAAAAATTTCATTTTTGACTGTCTGTTGACTTTTTGATCGTACGAGTCATCTGTTGACTGTTTGAGCTGTCGATTGCGCGTCCGAGCGAATCGAAGTTTGAAAATTTATCTGGTGGTACTTTGAGACATATGGAGGTACCTGAAATCCATTTGAAGTCTCAAAAAAACTTGTTCTCCTGAAAAAACAAAAACCCTAGTTAGGGACTGTTTGTGTAGGAGACAGTCGAGCGTACCTGATTTTTGTGCAGTGCTGAGTCTTTGCTGATCTTGTGATTGTCAGAAGACTTCTAGGACAAAAATCTTGGAATTTTGAAATGTGAAAGATGGATTTGATTGATGGTACAAAACACGGAGAAACGTGATGTCACCGGGTTTGACTGTTAACTGGCTGTTCGAGTATTAACGTAACAGTTAAAGTGAAAATTCAACAGTTAAAGTTAATTTTTCTTTTTCTTTTTGTTGTGTTAATGGTGAGAAATTAATTACATGATTTGTTAGAAAAACACAAACATAATAAATAATTAAAGTACACTGTACGAGAACAAAATTACCGTCAATAATAAGACTGAAAGGATTTAATGCACAGAAAAAATAAATATTTTAACTAGCAATAAACACATATAATATTATCATACTAGTTAAATGACGATATAATAGATAGTGTAATACTTAATATTGACAGTACAAATATTACCTAAACAAAACGTAGTAAACAGCACGGTAAATATAAAGAATGGTACATTCTAAAAACAGAAGATACGACAAACTTTACATATGACGATTAATAATCCATGCTATGACCAACAGAAAATAGATGATCGGAAGCGTAACCATCGCAGGTCCACATTTTTCAGGACTATGCAGACAGAAGAAGGACATGATCACCGTAGCAATGGTGATGACTATAAGAAAAAGTGTCTCCATCCACTTTGCCATTTTTTACCGGGGAAGAAGAGAAAATAGATATGAGGTAGAAATTTGAGAGATTGAATGAAATTTGATGTGAGATTTTATGGAAAAAATGAGAGGTATTTATAGAATGAAAAGAAGGATAGAGACGTTGGGGAATGAAGTGATTCCGTACAAAAGGAAAATTTGAGTGGAAGTAGGATTTGAAAGAAAGTGTATGATAGTGTTGGGAAAAAGAGAGATGTATAGAATAAAGTTAGGATTTGATTTTGAAAGAAAGAGATTTGAATAGAAAGGAAAAGATTTTGAAAATAATGGAATATAGTACAAAAATTAGTGGGAAACAAAATCAAAAATAATTTACTTGTTACCAGTACAGTCTGAATCCCCGGACTTTGCGCCTGCAAAAGATTTAACTCTGTACCAATTGTGTCATAACTATTTATCTGTAAATAAATCTCAAATAAACAGCGTGTGTGAAGTAATAAACAGTACTTGGCGTTTGCGTAAGAATAAATTCAACAGCGAGCCAAAATACCGTATAAGAAAAATTCTAAAAACCAAGTATTCATAAATCAGGATATAAAAATCCAAGATTATATGAAACTCTTAATTCTTAGATTGAAGTTTTCTTGAAAAAAAGATGCGGGCAAATTTTGGGGTATAACAAAACCCCTAGGAGGTTCGCACCGGAGATTCATTCAAAGATTAAAGCAGAGGTCGAGAGACTTCTACGATGCAAATTCATCAGAACTACAAGGTATGTTGAATGGATTGCTAATATTGTGCCAGTTATTAAAAAGAATGGTTCATTAAGAGTGTGCATAGATTTTCGTGATATAAATGCAGCAACGCCTAAGGATGAATATCCCATGCCTGTGGCAGAAATGTTGGTAGATTCGGCCGCAGGCTTCGAATATCTAAGTATGTTGGATGGATATTCTGGGTATAACCAGATCTTCATTGCAGAAGAAGATGTGTCCAAAACAGCTTTCCGTTGCCCAGGGGCAATAGGCACCTACGAGTGGGTTGTAATGCCTTTTGGCCTAAAAAATGTTGGGGCAACTTATCAAAGAGAAATGAATTCAATATTCCATGATTTTATAGAAACTTTCATGCAAGTATACATAGATGACATTGTTGTAAAATTTGTTTCAGATTACAGTCATCTTGACCATCTGAGCCAATCATTCGAAAGAATGAGAAAACATGGCTTAAAGATGAACCCCCTTAAATGTGCTTTCTTTGTGCAGGCTGGAGATTTTCTGGGCTTCGTAGTCCATAAGAAGGGAATAGAAATTAATCAAAATAAAACAAAGGCTATTATGGAAACAAAGCCTCCATCCACGAAGAAAGAGTTACAGTCTTTACTGGGAAAGATAAACTTCTTGAGAAGATTTATCTCGAACTTGAGTGGACGCACGCAAGCTTTTTCCCCCTTACTTCGACTAAAGCAAGGAAAGTTCGAATGGCGTGCTGAACATCAAGAAGCTTTTGAAAAAATCAAGCAATACTTGATGCATCCACCAATATTGTCTCCCCCAGATGGGAAGAAGCACATGCGCCTGTATATTTCGGCTTCAGATAATACAATAGGTAGCATGTTAGCCCAGGAGGACAACAATGGCATCGAAAGGGCCATTTATTATTTAAGTAGAGTACTCAATGATGCAGAGACTAGGTATAGCGCAATAGAAAAACTCTGCCTTTGTCTATATTTCTCTTGTATCAAACTCAAGTATTACATAAAGCCAGTTTATGTTTCATCTCATTGTGATGTTATTAAACATATGTTATCAAAACCAATATTGCATAGTCGAATTGGCAAATGGGCTTTAGCCCTTACTGAGTACTCTTTGACATTTCAAACCCTTAAGGCAATGAAAGGTCAGATCGTATCAGATTTCATTGTTGACCATGCAATGGTTGAGAACCCTCAACAATATGTAGACTTGAAGCCTTGGAAGTTATACTTCGATGGTTCGACTCATAAAGAAGGAACCGACGTTGGAACACTGATAATTTCTCCTGATGGAATTCCAACAAAGCTCAAGTACAAAATCGAAGGTACCCTATGCTCCAACAACAAAGCTGAATAGGAAGCATTGATCACTGGACTTGAAGCTTTGTTAGAATTGGGGGCAACCAGAGTCGAAATTAAAGGAGACTCCGAACTAGTGATAAAGCAATTGACGAAGGAATACAAATGTATCAAAGAGAATTTGATCATGTATTTTGTCATAGCAAACAGACTGCTTAAAAAATTCGAGTACGTGGATTTAAGTCACGTTTCAAGGTTGAATAATCAAGAAGCAAATGATTTGGCACAGTTAGCCTCAGGATACAGAGTATCAAAAGAAAAACTAGAAGAGTTGATCGAAGTAAGAGGCAAAGCAATGGCCACCAAGCTCTCCCCAAGTGATCTGGAGAATTCACAATTAGGTTTTGCTAACAAAGAGGAGTTTGAAGTTTTAAAAATAGATTCTTTAGCAGACACAAATTGGAGGAGTCCAATTGTGAACTATTTAAAGGATCCTTCGACAGACACGGATAGAAAGGTAAAGTACCGAGCCTTATCATACTTCTTGATGGGAAATGAATTGTTTAAGAAAACTCCTGAAGGAGTCTTGCTGAAATGTTTGGGTGAAGCGGAAGCATATTTGGCTCTCTCAAATGTACATAGTGGGGCATGTGGTGCACACCAAGCGGGGCACAAAATGAAATGGATTTTGTTTCGATACGGAATGTATTGGCCTTCCATGTTAAAAGATTGCATAGAATTTGCAAAAGGATGTCAAGAATGTCAAGAACATGCAGGTATTCAACATGCTCCAGCAAATGAATTAAGTTCAATAATAAAACCATGGCCTTTTAGAGGTTGGGCACTAGACTTAATTGGAGAAATTCACCCCAAGTCTTCTAAAGGTCAAAGATATATCCTAGTGGGAATAGACTATTTCACAAAATGGGTCGAAGCGATACCACTTGCAAATGTGGATCAGGAGGCTGTGATTGAGTTTATTCAAAGGCATATTATATATAGATTCAGAATCCCAGATAGTATAACCACAGATCAAGGATCAGTGTTTACTGGGCGAAAGATGCAAGATTTCGCTAAAGAAATGGGGTTCAAGTTGTTTACCTCTACACCTTACTACGCTCAGGCAAATGGACAAGTTGAAGCATCAAATAAGATAATAATTGGTCTCATAAAGAAACACGTAGGGAAAAAACCCAAGAGTTGGCATAAAACTTTGGACCAAGCACTCTGGGCCTGTCGAACGTCGCCAAAAGAAGCTACAAACACTACACCTTTCCAATTGACGTTCGGACACGATGAAGTGCTCCCAGTTGAGATATACTTGCAGTCAGTCCGGATTCAAAGACAGGCAGAAATTCCTCCAAATACATATTGGGAATTGATGATGAACGAATTAGTAGATTTGGACGAAGACAGACTTCGAGCGTTGGAGATGATAAAGAGGCGAAAAGAAAGGGTGTCCAGAGCATACAATAAAAAGGTGAAAGGTAAAACATTTATTAATAATGACTTAGTTTGGAAAGTTATTTTACCTATAGATCGAAAGAATCAGGCACTTGGTAAATGGTCCCCACACTGGGAAGGACCCTTTTGAATCTTAAAAGTATTCTCAAGTAACGCTTATGAGATAGAAGAATTGGCAGAAGATCGCAGGATCTTAAGAGTAAATGGGAAGTATCTGAAGAGATACAAACCAAGCATGCGCGAAGTAAAGATTGCAAAAACATAGATATTCGAAGTATGCTACGTAGGCCAAAATGGTAAAACAAGCACCAAAATGGCTTCGTGTTCAAGCAAGATATATGGTAAATAAAGTAAAAAGACAAAGCAATGCCAAAACATATTTCATTGGAAGAAGAAGAGTACATCCATTTGGGGATTGTTGTTTCCATCAACTATAGAATTAAAAACATACTAGAGGCTAACAAAAAGGGACATCCAAAAAATTGGAGACAATAAAACTAAAAAACTATAACATCTCCATCAAAAGCCTCAGACAATGCACCCTCTAGTTAATCCTTTGTTCTAAACCCTCCAAGGATAGCAGGGGCAAGATTTTTGCTTCAAACATGTCTAGAGACCCTGACCTGCGCATTCTTCTCACTATGCCCTTTTTGAGAAACATGTAGGACAAGAATCTTCCATAAGGAAGGCACGTCACCACACCTTGACGAGAAGCAGCCATGGAAACAGCTTCGACAAGCCCTTTGAAGATCAGCAATGGAAAGTTGATCTTCTTTCCCCAGAGGGCACATAGTATAAACTCTAGATCCTCCATCATGATGATGTCTAGGTCATGGCTTCGTGGGCGGAAGTTGCCCACTAAAAGATGGTGCCAAATCCTAATGACTTTAGCACTAAAGGGATCATTTTCCATGAGGATCCTCAACATATGGTAGGTGGTCATGTTGATGGTGTTGTCATCAAACGATTCTCCAGAGTTGCTACATCTCAGCAGGTCAGAGATGGTTGAGGGAGTGATGGTCATGTGAGCCCTTCGAACCTCAGACACGATGAAGGTTCTCCCTTTTGGATCTATGCGCAGGGACGCAAACATCCATAAATCTGCTAACATGTTGGGATAAACATACCCCTCCAGGATTTCGTGATAGAACTGGAGTTGTTGATTAGAAAAGAGTGTGCTGATGCTGATGTGACTCTCTTCAAACTCTTCCTCAGAAATTTTGAACTCCTTTTTGATACAGGCTCTGATGGTATTGTAGGTCAAGGGTTGCGCCATTTGAGAGGGAGAATGCAAGAGATTTTTGTCAAAATTCTGTATTTGAAAGAATGCAAGGAGAAGAGAGAAAACTTTGATAAGAGTTTGGAGAAGTATGAAGAAAGGAGTAGAATGCTAACACTTTATATAGAATACGTTGGCCAAAAAGAACGGCTCATTTTTTAGTGTTGATTGGACTGCGTTTGGTATCCCCAAGAGAAGTTATGGCCTCCGCCGTTTCCCGCCTTGGAAGTTGAAGTGTAATCATGTTGAAAACTGATACACGCACGTCTCAAATAGACGTTTTGAAAAAGGTGATGTCATCATTTAATGATGGTTACGACTAAGGGAAGTGGAAACGTCAAGTCTAGGCGTGAGAGGCTGCGAAGAGTAATCATGTCACGTGGGGGCATTATTAAAGTCATTATGATAATAAAAATAATTTTGACAATTTTTAGGAATTGTTAAAGCGCTACTCGTGACAACCACAGAATTTGAAGTATGGAAGATTGAAAGATAAAATTGCATATATATTCTGGAGGAAGTTCGATTACAAAATAAACTAAGTACGAAACATAAAAAATAGTACAAGGGCCAAAGTGGCTAATTAAAATCCTTGGGAAGATTATCTTTCATCTTCGAATATTAAGTCTCCCATAAGGACATATGACGTTCGATTATTGCCTGTTGTCTTTTCAGTTCTTCGATCTCTGGCACTAGCTTTTGTGCCGTCTCGAAGTGTTGAATCCCTAACTGCGCCACTTCAGTCAATTCTTCCTGATGAGTTTGTTGGATTGCTTCCTGACGAAACTGGGCATTCTTTAACTTCTCTTCAAGGAGTTCAATTTCTTGTTTCCAAGATTTGATATTCGTTTCACAATCTTCATATTGCTTCTGGTTCTTCGAACGTTCAAGCTTAAGGGCGTCAGCCTTTATTGTTGCATCATTTGCAGCTTTCCAAGAAGAACTATGAGAAGTCACCTTTGTTGTGAGTTGCTCGTCAATATTCCGTTTTCAAAGAAGATTAGATTGGAGTTGATCAATCAGAGAACCCAGTAAAACAATCACTTCTGAGAGTTCTTCTGAGACCAGAAGTAAGTCTACTTTCTTCAAAAGATTGTTTAAGCTATAACATTTGGTGGAATCCCTGCTTAGAGCTTCGACGAGGTTGGTTTCGAAGAACTTTTCCCTTATTTGACGAAGGAGATTAGAAATATCATCCTTGTCACCAGTATCCGCCAAGACATTAGAAGAAGTTTTAAGCCCAATGGGTGAAACGTTATCAACACTCATCATGGTCTTGAGGAAGCTTACGGGATCAGTTTTCTTGAGTTGCTCCAGTCCTGAAGGAGTAAGCATTGCGGGGACCTGCTTCGAAGTAGTCACAGGAGTGACTATAGTTCCGAAGGTCGAAGCTTCATGAGAACCAGGTGTAGGCTATTTGGAAGTTTCCTCTGTAGCATCTTGCTCAGATATAGTATCTTCGCTGCCAGTTGGTTGTCCGGCTGCATTATCACTATCCGAACATTGAGGATCCTCCCCCATATTTTCATCTTGATGAATAGGTGGAGACTCATCATTTGAATGGCTTTCTTCAGCAGGCACAGTTGGAATGATGGTTGCAAGGGGTTGAGCGTCTTCGAGAACTGGAGAGAGCACATCAGATTTGTGTCGAGGAACACCTGTGTTGAACAGTTAGAATTGATAAAAATGGAAAGTTGCAAGAAATTCGTCTATCATTCGAAGAGGCAGACATTTACCTCGAAGATTGTCAAGATTAATGATTAGACTTGAGGTTTTGAGATCAGAAGTAGCTGTGCCAGCATCATCCTACATTTACAAGGTAAGATGTGAACTTAATCATTAGAATTAAATTTTGAAAAATGATTAGATTGTGAAATCTAAATACCTTGGTTAGAATGTTGTATGGGCTTGAGTTGTGACTCTCTACAATGGGGATAGTACTAGCAGCTTTCAAGGGTGATTCGTCAGAAGATACCTTGTCTCTTGACGAAGTAAGCTTCAAAGTCCCAGATCCCTTTCCTTTGGCTGAAGGGCTGGCAACCTTCTGTCTTTTCTTCTGTGCTTGTCTAGTACGAGGAGGAGATTTATCTTCTTCATCAAAAGCAGCTGTTTGAGGAGCTTTTCGCTTCGAAGATGCTGGAGGTTTCGAGCTCTAAAAAAATACATGATGAAACCAAGTGAGTAATATTCATAAAATTTCACAAGTTAAAATATAAGGTATGTATGTACCGTGGGTTTCTTTCCAGTGGTGACAGAATCACTCCCACTCGCCTTGGTATTCCTCGAAGCTCTAGAACCTTTCTGTGCAGGGGCCTCTTTGATATTTCTCTTTTGAGTAACGGCTGTGAACAAAACGTAAATCAGTATTTCAGTAAAGAAAGAAAAGTTAGTCGAAAGATTGTCTAAACCCCAACCTTCAGGTATTGGAGGCAAGACGCGAACGTGCTCAAGACCTATATGAAGATGTCCTTTGAAAGTATCCAAGGTGTGCTTAGTCGGGACCACTCGTTCAGCGCGTTTTTTAGATTCTTCCTGAAGGATTTTTATAAGATTCCCACACACGAACCAGTCTGGACAAGGAGGGCTTAAAGCCACACCAAAATCAGCACTAGGTAGTGGAGGGAATTTTGGAGGATTAAGTTCGAAAGCCACTTTATAACGTAGTTCAGGTCGAACAGACATGGGCAATTTCAGCTTATCCAGTTTAGCAGAAAACTTTTCACGCAAAGTGACCACAGCCTCACGAACGGTCCGACTAAGATCATCAGGCCTGTAGATAGTTTCAAAGAATTTTTGAAATGCTTGGATTTCTTTAATATGAGTCGAAGTACCTTTATGGAAATTCGCCTGCACATCAGCAAAAGCTTCAGTTAGTTCCCGAGTAAGGCTTTCAGCATCGAAGATTTGCATGGAATAATAATCTGTCCATCATTGATGAAAGTCTATGGTAGAGTAAAAAGCAGGTTTGAAAGAGACAGGAGACAAAGTAGTGATCCCAACATATTTGGAGATTTTTTATTCATATTCGTCTTCTGCCAGATGCGAAGTATGTAGACACATGTGATTCCTTTTGTCGTACAAGCATTTTGGTTTGAGTTGAGCCAACCTAAATTGTCTCGAAACCAGATTTGGTTGATAACAAAGAAGACAGCAGTGGCTTTTTGGAGATCGAAGTCGGTGATATAACAACTTTGGGGTGAGGAAAGCTTCCCAGATAGCCATGGATTCGGCTTGTTGGTCAGAAGAAGTTGCTGGAAATTCTCGAGTAAACCATTTGGGACCCACTTTCCGTTGTACGAATGGAGCCATTGAGGGACTGAATTGATAACGTTTAGCGAACATCATTATGTACGCCAATAAGGTTTCACGAAGTTTGCCAGTTTCTTCTTTTGGAGTTAGGTAAGCTAGTATGGTTCCTTCCACTGTTCGATTCTTTAAAGCTACACTTTCTTCATCCACAACACTTTTGTATGGGATACGAGCCTCAAAAGTGGCATTAAGCCATAGTTGCAACAACCAGAAAGGACCAGCAAAAAGAAGAGATCATGTTTTGTAGTTCTTAACAAGGTCTGTTGCTTCACCGAGATTCTCGTAGAGAAATCCTAGAATTAACTGGTTTAGGTTTAACTTTTTCCCAGCATTTAGCTGGTTAGCCATGCAAAGGTATCTCTTTGCTACTTGTATGGACCTAGAACAAAAACCGCATCTCGAAAGCCAGAGTGCTAAGAATGCAATATGTTCTTCATCCGAGACTTCTGCGTTCGTTTCGTCATGATATTGATGAATAAAAGTAGTATAAGTGATTGTTGCTTCATTAAAATTGATGGTGTCAGTATCCATGAAATTGGGGTCGAAGGTTTCCCCGGTTGGTCGAAGCCCTGTGATAGCAGCTACGTCGAAGAGGGTAGGGGTGACCATTCCGCATGGAAGGTGGAAAGTATTGTGAGAAGCATCCCAGAAATAAACTGACGCTACTAACATGGTTTGGTTATATTCTAAGCCTGTTTTGGATAACGGGATTAGGTCATAAATCCCTAGTTGTTTCCAGAAAGAAGCCTTTTGTTTTTCCACTTTCGTTAGCCAAGCGTAGTACAATTCAGGATCTTTTGCTAAAGGGATTGACCTAAAGACTTTCACAAAATTGGTTACATAGTTTAACCTAATTTTCTCTAAGACCAAAGAAGTTTCAGTTGAGGTTTCTTTTGTGTTATCAGGATCAGCTGAGATTGGATGACCTTCTTCATCTATCTTATTCTTGCTAACTAAAGGTCTAGTTTTATAATAAGCAGGGAAAAATTTACTCAAAGAGGGGTTGTTTCCTCCTGGTAAAGGACCTATGAAAGCATGAGTTTTTTTAGAAAGTTCAAAAGGGATGATTACCTGAGAAGCATAGATGGCGCACGCCTCTGCATCATTTGGGTCTGGAATGTGTTCTTGATTCTTTATCTGTGTAGGATTTTGAAGCTTTTGAATGGGTTGAAGAGCATTTGAAGAAGACGCCATGAGTAAATTTGATTTAGGAAATAGGTTAAACTAAGCCAAAGAGGATTTTTCTTGTCTATGTTGAAGGCAAGGAAGTTAGGAGTGGAAGTTATGCGAGGGTAGAAATTCAAGTATTTAAAGGTTTAACGGAAACCCTTTCAAATCTTTTGGGTAAAAGTCAAAAGACACGCGGCAGGCGCTGATTTAATCCAACGGCGGTCGAATAATTATTAGCCTTACTCCTAGTATATAGGAGTAATGATCATGAAGTAATGCTAGAACGTGGGAATGTAAGTTCTGAGAAGACATCTTTGAAAATGACAAGACGTTTTGAAAGTGGAGTCATAAATGATTATGACGTTAGTCAGTCGTCTTGGAACTCTAAGAAGTGAGTAAAACGAAATCTCATCATGACAAGAAACGCCTATTTCTCTTGTTTTCGAAACCGGCATTTATTGGGGGCAATTTGTTAGCTGAAGATTTCGTTTAGAAAGAATATCCTTTAAAGAGTTAGAATTCGAAAGAAGATGGTTATTGATGACCATTTCTGAGATTAAAAATGGCTACTGATGGCCATGCTTCGAGAATGATTGTTTAAGTTGAAATGAAGATAGTTAGAAATGGAGCTAGTTCGAAGAGAATCATCTTTGAGACTTAAACGTTTTTTGCGAAATACATAAAGTACTGAAGCTTAACGTGTTTTCGTGGCATTCTCGGTTCTGATCACGTTGCCACGCGTCGAAAGAGGATTCAGGCGGGAGGATTTGAATTTCGAAGTAGTTTGTGTAACTGCACAAGGACAGATGGCATCCCAGAGATTCTTGTGGTCAACGTGTGTCATACCCCAAAATTTGCCCACCATATTTCAAAATATTTTGACTCATATGATCTTCAAATGCTCAAAGATATACAAGAAGAAAGCATGCAGTCTCTCTCCTAAACAACAGCCTCTAAACTAGGGTTTTGTTTCTTTCCAAGAAAAATCAACTTCTGATACCTCAAGTGGACTTCATGGTCTCTCATATGCCTCATAGTATCCTCAGGCCAAGTTTCAAGCCCTGATTCAAAAGATTACTCAGTCAACTGCTCAAACGATCAATAATCGACTAGTTGACCTAAAAGTCAAACTATGGACAAACTACAGTCAAAACTTCTGATTTTTGGTCAACATCCTCATTATGGAGTATCATTCATCATTTAATCAAGTTTTGATCATGACTCATCAAGGAGAGCTCAGAAATCATCAATAGTCCAAATTGCTAAATTAGGGTTTTTTAGGAGAAAGTCAACCCAACTTTGACTGATCATATCTCTCTCATACTTTATCAGAAATTCCTCAACCAAAGCCCATTCTCAAGGAAATTTGATTCTCTACAACTTTGATGTTGGGCCCAAAGTCAAGAAATGCTTCTGCATAAGAGATATAAGCCAAAACATTACAGGTCCTTCTAGAAGCTCGCAAAAAGCTGTTTTTTTGTCAGGAGCCATATCTTTAAGATAAAATCCTCAAATGCAAAATATGTTCCAAAGTGGCTCATAGAGGACATCTCGAGGTTTCCAAAAAGTCATAGATCATCTCCATATGATAAAAATCGAAAGAGTTATGATTGATAGAAGTTGGATAAAAATCAAGAAAAGTGGGAAATCCTAAGTAATGGAATTCATACTTTTGAGCGATGGGCCTATAAATTTGAGCTATCCACGAAATATTAAGCCCAAAGGAGTCCAATGATCAAATATTATTATTTTTATGATATTATTTTATTTATATTTGATTTTAATCATTTAATTTCAAATAAAATCGAATATATCATCAAATAATAATATGATTAATAAATAAAATTCGTTTCCCTTGATTAAATCTCATCTAATGGCTAGGATTAAATGGAGAATATACAAGAAATAGAATTGGTGCGAAAATAGAAAGATTTGGAGAAATTTTCATTCAAATATTCTCATATTTCCATGTCACCAAATTTCATGATTTCTTTCCTTATTTCCAACCCTAATCTCACCCTCTATATAATCCTAAACATTACTCAGTAGCAGGGACGAATTTTGGAGAGGCAAAGCTAGGGTTTGAAAGTTACAAGTTTCAAAAAAAATAGGAGAAAATCGTATTCTTCATTCCAGCCATTGGCAGTGCAAACTAATCGTCCACATCTCCTTCCTAAGGTTATATGGTAAGTCCACATGGTTCATAACACGCCATACTGTCCAAAATCCATGTATCACGATTTCCATATTCATTCATATTTTTGATTTTCGTAAGTCTTGATTTACCATGTTTCAATGCAAACTAACTGCACCTTTGAGTTTATAATGATGTTTAGAAGGAATTGGAACCATTACTTTGAAGGTTACACGCGTGGAATGAGCCACACCATTGTTAGGGCAAAGAAGATGAAAGGCTTCGTTCTCGTAGGTGCCATGCGTTTTTGTCCAAAACAGACGCGCCATTAGATTCAGGATATTCTAATTAGTCGATCTGGGTTACTATGTTCTTGCCATGTTGTTCTGTTTGCGTTTCAAAAATTTCAGGTTTGGAGATGATGAACACGTAACAAAAACCGCAGCTAAAATCGCAGGTAATTTCATAACAAAATTCGCAGGTAACTTTAGGAAGAAGATGAATAGTAGAAGAGGACTCACGAGGACGCGTGTGCAACATCAATTGGCCGGTCAAACGCTTTGTTTCTCCCTCCCGTTCCGATTGGTTGTTCAGCAATCATCTCCCTCTCTCATTGGTGGAAGTGCAAAAGATGGGGTCCCACTGTTGACTCATATTTGAAATTCATTAAATATTGTAGTTAATCATTCTGAGTGATTTATTTATTGATTGAGTAATGCAGCAGAGTTGGTTCGAGACCGACCCAATATGTTTATTTTTTATATTTTTTCACTTATGGATCCAGCGCAGCTAGTCAATGAATGTTCACAGTACACCCTCACGCCTTTGCCATTGGATGTCCAGCACGCCAGATCCAAGGGCCCAGATACGATGCCCCATCATGGACTCTCCAGGCTTACCACACTCAATCGCAGCTAAGTATTCTTAATAATTTTTATTATTTTATTTTTAATTACATCAACTAATTTTATTTATTTTCTTTTCTTCTCTTGTTTTTCATTATAACTCTTTTATTTATATTATTATAAATTAGTTTTTATAGTAAAATCTCGATATTTAATTGAAAACCTGTTTTTTTCACAAATAATTGTTTTTTGAATACTCTTTTAATTAATTGACAATTAGGATTAAATTTATGTTTATTTCAAACATTTGTTATATTTAATCGATTCATTAACCTTTTCATTGACTTGTTAGAGTTTCTGTAACATCATTTATTTTTTATTTTGCTCTTGGGCTCATGCCAACAGTAAGGATCTTTAATACGCTAACGCATTTTTCTTCTTTATGCCCAATTTTCAGGGTTAATCGAAGATCTTCCGACTGCGCGCCATGGCAATCGAAAAGCTAAGTTCTAACCTTTTTTATTTATTTATTTAAATTTTATTTTAATTTTAATTTTTACCTTATAGATTAAATTAAGCCTTATTTTCAATATCAAGGAATTCCACATACACTCACTCCCCTATTATTTCTTTTAATTTTCAGGGGATCAAAGGTTCGAGGAAGATCAAGGCTCAAGATAATTAAATTATTCATCCCTTTTATTTGTTCCTTTACTTTCCGCCTTTTTATTTCTGCATTCCCCTACAGGTTTTTATTGTAATTCCCCTTCCTTGCAGGTGTTTATTGTAATAGTATAGGTTTTATTTTCCTGCCTTTAATTTCTGCCATTTTAAACTGCGTGGTTAGTAATCTTAGGGAGTGCAAGCCTTTACTAGAATTAGAATAACTATAATTATAAGATAAATATTATCGGAATACAATCACTTGATTGGTGCACACACTCACCTTTAAGGTAACCTCTTCTGTTGCCTTGTTGCCTTATGCCTTATTTCCTGTTGCCTCTAAGTATACTAAATAGTCAAGTCCCTCGATTCCGAGGATACCTAAAGCAATGTTGCCTGTTGCCTTCAAAGTTATTGAAACTCCCTCGATGTTGCCTCAGTAAATAATTTGTCCCTGTTGCTAAGGTATCCTTGCATGATGCCTTAAATGACTATTATATCCTTCCCTTAGACTACCTACTCTCTATATAGTAGGGATAGTCTTATGGCGAACGATTGTTCTCGATGACCCTTCGATGACCCGCACATCCAATTGAAAGACTTCCTGCCCTCTCATGGTATGGGTAGACCCTTTCACCCGAAAGACTAAAAGAACAATTTTTTTCAAACTTAGGGAAGTTGCTATTAATTGCTTGCTCAATTCAAAATTCAAATTCAAATTCTTTTCAAACTTAGGGAAGTTGCTATTAATTGCTTGCCCTCTCATGGTATGGGTAGACGCTTATTTACAAGCTAAAGTTCTTATACAAAATTTCTATTCACACCCTACTTTTCAAACAAACAAAGTGAGCTAAGCAATTAAGAGCCCATGGATAACCATGGATGCAAAGGGTGCCTTACACCTTCCCTTTGTGTAACTTACCCCCCGAACTCAAAATCTTTTCAAAAGGTCTTTCCTGTTCTTTTAGCCTTTCCTAATTGGATAAAATAAAAGTCGGTGGCGACTCTTGCTTACCGCAACATTTCTAATAAAGTCAGTTCACCGTATTACAACGTGGCATCAGATTAGTGTAGGACCGTTAGGGTCGAAATTAGTATAAATAAGGGTCTTAATGTTAGGATACCGTGTGTTCATTTTGTACAAATCACTCACAAACCACTCAAGTATCAAGTGTTTAGAGAACGAGTTCGCTGAGAAATGTACGTATGACACCAACACCGGTTTAATACATTTGTATCTTTCTTTATTCAAGTATCTTTTCATTATTACTGCTTTCGTTTACTTTTTGTTATTTACATTCCTGCACTTCTTTTATTTCGTCTAACTTTTATCTCGAAGCATTTTACATTCCTGCATTTAACATTCTTGCACGTTACATTCTTGCACTTTACATTTCTGCAGTTTATACGCTTTTATTTATATTTCTTTGTCGAAAGTCATACTTACGTGTATAACAAGTGTTGTTTTTGAGTAAACATTCATACGATCATATCACAAACAAGTTTTCTCGAAGCCAGAACAAACAAGCATGAATCAAATCATATCGAAAGACAATTGTTTGACTATGTCCTAGGATCAATCTAGTCGATTCTGCGAGTAACCAAAGTATATTTTATAGTTTGGAGGACTAGCAGTTGTTTACCGGAAATCACCGTAAACACCGGGTCGGTTCTGACCCGGTCCACTCCTTGATGGCCCACATCAAAACCGGCCGGATCAACCTTTGGCCCACTCCTTATCACATTTGGCCCCCAACACCATGTTAATTCATTAATAATATTGACCCAACACCTAATTAGATAATTATTCTGATAATAACAGCAATAGTTAAAACAATAATAATATTTCTAATAATGATAATAAACTAATAATGATAATAAACTAATAATAATAATCCTATTAAAATTAATAATAATACCAATTAATAGATATTAACCCTAAATAGTAATATTAATACTAATTCTAATAATATATAATTAATAAAACTTAGTTAAAAATAATAAGCCTAATTAATTAAAGCCCAATACTGCCTAATAATAATCCTAATATTAATAAAAATTAATAATGCCAAATACTAATAGTTAGTCGATAAAAATAATAATAATCAAGACAAATATTAGTAAAAAGCCCAAAATACCCCCAAAAATGGTACAACCCTTGTAATAATTGGGCCCAACGTTTGGGGTCCTAAACGCCTATTAATTACGCCTTTGTTTTAATTCAACCTGGTTTATAAGAGGGCGAGTTTGACAATAGGAATGTCAAACCCTATGACTCTCAATTTTGAACCTTGATGGATTAACGGGCGTAGATTTGATCGGGCAAATTTTGGGGTATGACAAATTGTTGCAATGGAATGGATACAAGAGGACTGCCACTACCTGGGATAAGGAGAAAATATGGCTGATCAAAGAGGTAGCCAAGAAAGGATGGCGTAGAGAGATCTTGAGGATAACTCTAGCTGAGACGATTTATCATATTTGGTATTGTCATACCCCAATTTTTGACCCTAAGATCATACATCATGTACATCCCAATCATTAATCAAGAGCTTCACTTTGAAGTTCTGTTTTCAGTGTTTTGCCCGCTTCGTCTCTGAGAGGAACTATCAGGCACCTAATTCTGTTTAATTTGCTTTATACTAATCAAAATCCAAAAATATGCATTTTTGTCTCCTTTGTTTGTGTTTTGTAGGAGAGAGGTTGAGCAAGAATCAAAACAGTGCAAGAAGAAATTTTTTTGAAAATTTGAAGGTGGAAATCGATTTACCCATATGGGAAATCGATTTCCTGGGGCGAAAATTCAAAAAAATAGAGAGGGGAGCATGACATCATTTTGGCACCTATTTTCTATGATCATTTTACCAATTTTCCACCTCACCAAAATTAATTCCCTTCATTAAACCCATTTTAATCCCATTTTACCAATTAAACATCAATTAAACACCAGATTAATTACCAAGTGCACAATGACCAAATTGCCACTACTCTTGCTACAATCCTATAAATAGAGGCCTTCACCTCTTCATTTGACAAGCTGGGAGAGCCAAATAAATTCTTGCATTTTCACTTCTCATCCTTTCCAAAACCCTCACCCAAAGTTCATTTTCATAGAATTAGTAAGATTCACCTTGAATCTTGCTAGTTTTGAACTAAACCTTCTTCATTTCACTCTTTTCTTTGCTTGTTCATCTCCAATTTTGAAGGATCTACTCACTTGGTGCTTGTTCTTGAAAGCTCCTCCAACATTTTATTCAAGAAGTGGTAAAATTCTAAACTCTAAGATGTAGATCTTTGTTGCTTGTGTTCAATGCATCTTTGATGCTACATTGGTCCTATTTGATGGTGAATTGATGGAAATTTCGTGCTCCAATTGATATGTGATCATAAGGTGTTTGTATGTTTGCTTAAATCAAGTCTTATACTTCTTAATCGATTTCCACTCTGTTTTTGCGCCAGATTTGAAAATCTGCACTCAGGAAATCAATTTCCCACAGGGGTAAATCGATTTCCACTGAGGCAGAATGTTTTTTTTTCTTTTTCTATGCTTGTTTTGACTTCCTTCTTCCTCTACTTCATTAATATCATTAGATCTAGGATGTTGATAGGTTTGAAATGACCAAATCCATAATATTAGATGAATGATATTAATGATAGTGTGAGTTTATTGGCTTTATGCATTTTATTCTTCTTCTCCTTCTTTTTTTTCTTTTGATCGATGAAAGTCTTAATACCTTGAGAATTCTTATGGATTCTTGGTAAAGAGATCGTTACCTATTTTCTTTTCGTGCGGTATTGGTTTCGGAGAGTGATCTATATATTGCTTCTCTTGCATGCATTAGCACATAAAGTTTTGATCGGCCTCGTTGTAGGGTGATTTCTACATAAATCACTTGGCAATCTGCTTAACATAGCGCAATATTTTGTGTCCCGAATCAAAAAGATCAAACATGGAAGAGAATTGTATGCGGCTGATTTAAGACTTATGGAGGTTTATCGTGTAGTCGCTATGATTTTATCAAGCTTCTGATAAATGTCCATTGAATTTAAATACGAGAACATCTTTCACTCACCATCGATCTTTATTACTAACTTTGATAACATACTTGACAAGTTTCAAGATGGTAATCTTTAACATCTAACAATTGACTTTAATTTCCGCATTTTATTATATTGCTCTTTATATTTTTTGCTTTATTGCTTTCTTTTATCATTTCATCATGTTTATGTTTCCGCCATTTCTCTTTGTCCATTTGGACGTTTACACTCCGCTATTTTCTCTTTGTCCATTTGGACATTTTGTTTATGTTTCCACTATTTTCCTTTTGTCCACTTGGACCATACTCTACTTTTATGCTAAAACACTAATAAACAACAAAAACCTAAAAAACACATAAGGCTCTCTTATTCTGTTGGAGACTTGGACTTTTGGACTTACTACCTCTGGACCCTTATTCTGTTGTTACTCTGTGGTTATTTTGTCTGTCTGGAATTGGATTGTTGTCTGTTTGTGTATGCAGGTATCTCCTTGAAATCCCTTGATGGTTAATTCCAAGGCGTTGTGATAAGGATTTTACCCGAAAACAGCTGTTACTCTGCCCGATTTTCGTCAGACTTTTAGTGTGCTTAATGCCAAGTGGTGCTAAAGATAATAAGTTCATCTGGATCCCCAAGTGATATTGTGTTGGTTTAGTTATAATATTCCAAAGGATGGGAAATCTACCTTGACTCTTAATGTCAAGTGTTGGCTTCTTATTTCGGTTAGACCGTTTCTTTCCTTAGCTTTTATTTTACGCACTAGGATAGCCTCTTCATCTCCTCCCCTTCTTAGATTTTCAAAATCTTCTCCCTTTTTCCAAAACCTTATTATGTTTGTAAAACCTCTTTTAAAACCTTTCTTTAAAGATATCTTTTGCCCTTAGTTGCTTTTCTTCAAAAGTTTAGACACGATTAATTGTTGTAGTGAGTTGCGATACCCCACGATTTTGAAATTGATTGATATAATGCGGTTTTTTCCGCGTGAGAGAGCTAGTGACATACTCGTTGATTTCTATCCGAGTTGGATCCCTTCTTTCATTTGCGATGCAAAGAACTCATTTGTTCTCATGCTCAAGATCAATGGCTGAGTATTTCTCTCCGACGATGATAAGGTGTTTATCCCTTTTAAAAACCTTTTTCCCTTTAAGCGGAACTACATTAGCTCTGACTTCTCCATTGCACCGAGGAGGTATGTAGGCACAAGACTTAATGTCTTGCCGAGCTTATTTTTAAAATAAAACAAACCCTTTTTTGGCACACACGACACAGATTTTCAAAAAGGTTCCTGTGGAGTACCACAGATATGAGGGGTGCTTAAAACCTCCCCCTTGTATAATCAACACCCGTACCTAAGATCTCTTTCTTGTTTTAAACTTTGGGTTTTCTTCGTTATTTTCCCTTTTCCTTTGGAAACAATAAAGCACGGTGGCGACTTTCACTGAAATATTGAGTCAAGTCAATCCTATGACTTCGATCTCAAATTTTCCCCGCTACACAAAAATGGCGACTTCACTGGGGATCCAGTTTTTAAGTGTGTTAAGCCTATTTTTGTTTATATGTGTGTTTTTATTTGTATATATTTTTGTGTGCTTTGTTTGTTTTTCTTTTTCCTTTTTGGTGCTCGATGGTTCCTCTGTGATGAGATAAAGTCCTAACCCGGACTTTTGCGAGTAACTTGAGATAGGAGGTGGTAAGACCAATAGTCGCATGTCAGGAGCAATCCTTACCATGAGCGTCATATGGTGGAACCCCAATCAGTGGAGGCCTCATGGAAGGTAGTAGAGGTTGTTACGAACCATCGTAAGAATGCTATTACTTTCAATAGTGAGTGTCCGTAGAAGCTGAATGGCCTAAAACCTTTTTAACCCATCTAAGCCTTTTTAGGATGTAGCGCAGAAACAAGGTCAAGTACCAATTTGAGCTTGTTATCATGCGATGCTACGCTCAGACGAGGTCTTTTTAAGCATATTATTGGCGCCCATGAGCAATTGTGCGTGCCGGTAGTATCCGATAGAAGAATGAAAACTCTGGGAACCTTTGTAGAACCCGATCGGCAGGTACAAAATTCCTTAGAACATGCCTTGTGGGATGGGTAGACCACTGGCTCCATGCTCGTAACGTCGAACCTTTGAACCTGGATTGTGTGATTTTGTATGATCTTGTGTGCTCTTGATTGTGATTGATGCATAAACCATGCATTCATGCATTCATAAAAATTTCCTTCACAAATGGTTTTCAAGGAACTTAGAGAATTTTTTGTAAACAATACAGGTACCATGGATCAAAATAGAAGCATCAAGAAGTACACTTTCAGGAATTCAAATGCGAAAGAGTTGAAAGAGCTAGCAACTTTGGTTCCTAGTCCTGACAACTTCAAAAACCGTTATGGGAAATTGATCTCTATCTTGAAGACCAAAGTGGAGAAAGGGATTCTTGAGACTCTTGTGCAGTTTTATGACACGGTTTATCATTGTTTCACCTTTCCGGATTATCAGCTTATGCCCACATTGGAGGAGTATTCATATTGGATTGGTTTGCCAGTTATGAATGATATACCGTTTAGTGGTCTGGCAAAAGAGCCTAAGGTGGATGAGATAGCAGAGCTTCTTCAGTTGAAGATATCAGATGTGAAAGCAAACATGACCAAAAAAGGAGGAATTTGGGGGTTGACTTCTAAGTTCTTGATTGGGAAAGCTTATATGTTGGCTAGTAAGGAAAGTATGATCGCTTTTGAGACTTTTCTGGCTTTGCTCATCTATGGTTTGATACTTTTTCCCAACATTGACAACTTTGTCGATGTTAATGCTATTCGAATATTCATGATTGGGAATCCTGTGCCTACTTTGCTTGGGGATACTTATCATTCCATTCACCATAGGACCGATAAGAAAGGTGGACTTATCAACTGTTGCACTCCTTTGCTCTATAAGTGGTTTATTTCGCACTTACCTCAGACTAAGAATTTCTTGAGCAACCCTGATGGTCTCTCATGGTTTCAGAAGATCATGTCTCTTACTAATGGGAACATCCACTGGTACAATCCTGCTTATGACATTGGTGAGATAATTGATAGTTGCGGAGAATTCCCTAATGTACCTCTTATTGGTATATAAGGAGGAATTACCTACAACCCTATTCTTGCAAGGCGTCAATTCTATTACCCCATGAAGGAGCAACCTGCTAGTATTCTTGAGTCAGGAATCTTTTATCAAAATCAGGATGGAGATTCAGATATGAGAAACCGGTTTGTGCGTGCTTGGCACCATATTGATAGAAAGATACATTTGGGAAAGAAGCAATGTGTTGCTCTCAAAGACTACACTTATTGGGTTCAAGCTAAAGCTCATACTTTTCAGATGCCTTATTTACTCGAAGAGACCTCTCTACCCATTGCTCCACCATCATCTTCCACTATTCCCATCGAGAGTAATGAGGAGCACCTAGAGCTCGTGGCTAGGATGAGATTGGAAAGAGATACTTGGGAGAATAATTTTCATGCTTCGGAGATTGAGAAGAAAGAGTTGAAGAAACAGTTGAAAGAAAATGATGAAATTCTTTATATTCAAGATGGTTGGTTGATGGAAAAGGATGATCAGATCCGTCTTCAGGAAGAGCTACTTCAACAACATGGTGAAAAGCGGAAGAGACGACAAGAGGATTTATTTTCCTCTAGTAGTCATGAAGATTCAGTTGCATGGAAGGAAGTAGCTGATAAGCTGATGGTCGAGAAGACTCATTTGAAGGCCTTTTATGAAGATGAATTGGAGAAGCTCCGTAGGAAGCTACAAAGAGGAGTCGGATCTTCATCAGAAGTGTTCCCTTCTAGTTTTTAGCTTTTCTTTTGTCTTGTAATTTTGAACTTTGAACTTTTTGTAAGCTTTTCCATTATTAATGAAAGAATGTTATGTTTTATGTTGTATTTTGCTAATGTTTACAATTAATGTCTTAAAGTTCCTTGAAAACCAATAAAAATAAAAATCATTTCCATTGCATTTCATGCATCATTCCGCATTTTGGTCTTGCTGCCGAGAGTATTCCCGAGGTCTTATTCAGTGTTCTTTATACAGAATCAAGTTGTCTCACCGGTATAACACTCAAGCTAACTGCAAGAAGAAGATGGAAGGTCTTGAACAAGAGAATCGTGAGCTACGTGAAGAGGTTGTTACTTTGAGATCTGGGGTGGAACTTCTCACTACTCTAGTTGAGACATTGATGGCTACTCAGAATCAGAATCAGAATCAGGTTCCTCCTCCTTCCAATGCCCAAGCTCAAGGTCAGGCCACTGCAATTTCTGAAATCGCTGCAACAACAATTCCTGTTGTTCCTGCTGCTGCTACTCAGCAACGTATGCCTAATGGATATCCCTGGGGTATGCCTGAAGGTTATCTGTCTGTTCCTGAGATGACTCGTCCTTTGCTCCTGTCATGGTCACTACGTCTCCTGTTGTTCATACTGGTCCTTTTGTCCCAAAGCCCATTTATGATGTTGCGCCAAGTGAAGGTTTGGGTATTCACGACAGAATGGATGGTTTCCAAGATCAGTTTGAAGAATTGTAGAAAGAGATGAAAGCCCTACGTGGGAAAGAATTGTTTGGAAAGAATGTGCATGATCTCTGCCTTGTTCCCAATCTGAATGTACATGCTAAGTTCAAGTTGCCTGAATTCGAGAAGTATAAGGGAAATTCCTGTCCTCAGGCACATCTGGTGATGTATGTAATGAAGATGTCCACTCACACTCACACTGATGATCAATGTCTGTTGATCCATTATTTCCAAGACAGTTTGACTGGAGCTGCCTCTAAGTGGTATATGGGCCTTAATAGCACCCATATTCGCACTTTTAATGACTTAGCTTAGGCGTTTGTGAAGCAATATAAGTATAATGTGGACATGGCTCCTGATCGAGATCAGCTGTGAGCTATGATGCAGAAAGAAAAGGAATCCTTCAAGGAATATGCTCAGAGATGGCGTGAGGTTGCCGCCCAAGTAATTCCTCCGATGGAAGAGAAAGAGATGACTAAGATTTTCCTGAAGACTTTTGGCCCATTTTACTATGAAAAGATGATTGCAAGTGCTCCTGTAGACTTCACTCAAATGGTGGGTATGGGTGTTAGACTTGAAGAAGTTGTGCGAGAAGGTCGTCTGGTTCAGAATGACAATCCGTCCGGTGGTGCGAAGAAGTATGGTTCTTCTTTCCACAAAAAGAAGGAATCAGATGTTAATGCTATTTCTCATGAAAGGAATAGTCGATCCAGAAGTCAACCTCAGCAAGTGGCGTCAGTGAATTCTGTTGTGAATTCAGTGCCTGTAGCTCCTGTTAATCAACAACTAGCGAGGCGGAATCCTTATCCACGAGTTAATTTTGATCCTATCCCCATGACATATACATAATTGTATCCTGCTCTGATTCATAAAAAGTTGGTTCAACCAAGGTCACCGTCTCCTGTTCCAGAGAAACTCCCTTGGTGGTACAAAGCTGATGCCACTTGTGCTTTTCATCAGAATGCCCCTGGGCATGATCTAGAGGAATTGCTGGCCTCTAAAGAATGAAGTTCAGAGATTGGTCCGTTCTGGTATGCTTTCCTTCCGTGATGTTGGCCTAATGTGCAGAACAATCCATTGTCGACTCATGAAGCATCTGTTGTGAACATGGTGTATGGATGCCCTGGAAAGTATAAGGTTTATCGTGTGGAACACATCAGAGGATCATTGGTAGAGATGCATGCCACTCTGTGTGAATATAGTCATTATGAGCATAATCATGCTGCTTGTAGGATTTGTTCAGTCAATCCTCGAGGATGTTATATTGTGAGAAGAGACCTACAAGAGATGATGGATCAAGGGCTCATTGAGATTCTGAGAGACAGAGATGAAGGTGACGTCAATGTGATTGAACCGTGCTTTGAAATTCTAGAATGCATAGAGATTGGTTATTACGGAAAAGCTGCTGTAGAGCCTCTTGTGATATGTTTGCCTGGATCTGTACCTTATAGCTCTGGCAAAGCTGTACCCTACAGATACAATGCCACCATGCTGGAAGCTGGAAAAGAAGTCGAGATTAAGCCTCTGTCTGCTGTGGTGAATATAGCAGATGTCTGTAGAGTGACTAGAAGTGGACGAGTTTTTACTCAGCCCCAAGCAGTTGTAGATGTCCAGAGGAATCCTACTCAAGTGCTTGTGAATATTGCGACAAAAGTGAATGATGGGTCGTCTCCAGGAAAGGAGATGGATGAGATTTTGAAGCTTATCAAGATGAGTGATTATAAGATTGTGGATCAGTTGCATCGTACTCCGTACAAGATCTCTATAATGGAACTGCTGACGAGTTTTCCTACTCATAGGGATTCTTTGATGACGATACTTGATCAAGCCTTTGTGGATCATGATGTGACATTGGATCAGTTTAATGGGGTTGTGAGTAATATCAATGCATGTAATAATTTGAGCTTTAGTGATGAAGATTTGCCTGAGGAAGGAAGAAATCATAATTTGGCTTTGCACATATCTGTCAGTTACAAAGAGGACTCAATATCTAATGTGTTGATCGATACTGGCTCATCATTGAATGTCATGCCAAAATCCACTCTTGCTAAGTTGACTTATGGTGGCACACCAATGAGATTTAGCAATGTGATTGTGAAGGCTTTTGATGGATCGAAGAAGTCAGTGGTTGGAGAGGTTGATTTACCCATTTGTGTTGGACCATTTGTCTTCAAGATTACTTTTCAAGTGATGGACATCTTTCCTGCATACAGTTATTTATTGGGACGTCCATGGATCCACGAAGCTGGGGCAGTTACTTCGACTCTTCATCAGAAGTTGAAATTTGTGAAAGATGGAAAGTTGGTTGTCATGAACGGATAACAAGCTTTGCTAATTAGTCATCTCTATTTGTTCCGTGCCATAGAGGCTGATGAAGTAGTCATTGGAACTGCATTCCAAGCCCTGTCTGTTAATGATGAATTCAAAAAGGATGAAGCTTCCATTGCCTCTTTCAAAGATGCTCAGCTGGTGGTTCAAAATGGACATTTAGGAGTATGGGGACAAGTGGTGAGTCTGCAAGAGAACAAGAACAGAGCTGGTTTGGGATTTTCTGCCTTAGGCAAGTCTGTGATGAAGCCAGAATCTGCTTTTCGTCCTTATCAGGAGATATTCCATAGTGCTGGGTTCCTACATCCGACTCCTCCAGAGGTAGACGCTATTATTGAAGATGAACCAGAGCCAGAGATGCCAAGCTTCGTGACCCGTGGAAATATGATCAAGAACTGGATCACTATTGATGTTCTTGATTGTACTCATGTTTCAAAGTAATTTGCTTTTATGTTTTTCAAAATCCTTTCATTCTGCCCAAGATGAAAGTAAAGTTGTTGGGGCTTTTCCTGTTTGTTTTAAACATTAAAATCATCAATAAAAGTCATTTTATTTCTGCATATATATGCTTTTTTATCTTTTTACTTTTTTGGAAAGTGGTAACACAAAAAACCTTAAAAAATATGTTTTCATTCGCCATAATCTGCACGATAACATGTTTGCATATGTCTTTCCTTTTCCTGAAATAATAATCACTTGTGTAGATTAATCAATAAAACCGTTGAAAGTAATTACCCTGCACCCTCTACCAACTTCGAGTGTCCTGTGTATGAGGCGGAAGAAAAAAGTGATGAATGTATTCCTGATGAGATTTCCCGACTGCTTGAGCACGAGGAAGACACCATTCAGCCATATAAAGAGCCGTTAGAAGTCATCAACTTGGGTTCTGAAGAGGATAAAAAGGAAGTCAAGATTGGGGCACTACTTGGTCAAGATGTTAAGAAGATGATTGTAGAGCTTCTTAAAGAGTATGTTGACATTTTTGCGTGGTCCTACCAAGACATGCCTAGGTTGAACACAAATATTGTGGAGCATCGTTTGCCGTTGATACTAGAATGCCCTCCTGTCAAGCAAAAGCTAAAAAGAAGTCATCAAGATATGGCGGAGAAGATTAAGAATGAGGTTTTAAAGCAGATAGATGCAGGTTTCCTTGTCACTTCTGCATACCCTCAATGGATTTCCAATATTGTGCCTGTTCCGAAGAAAGACGGAAAAGTTCGCATGTGTGTTGATTATAGAGATTTGAATAAAGCCAGTCCGAAAGATGATTTTCCTCTACCTCACATCGATATGTTGGTAGATAGCACGGCAAAGTTTAAGGTTTTCTCCTTCATTGATGGCTTCTCAGGATACAACCAGATTAAGATGGCACTTGAAGACATGGAAAAAAACAACATTTATTACGCCATGGGGAACATTCTGTTACAAAGTAATGCCTTTTAGGTTAAAGAATGCTGGCGCGACGTATCAGAGGGCCATGACCACCCTTTTCCATGATATGATGCACAAAGAGATTGAGGTTTATGTGGATGACATGATTGCCCAGTCCCAGTCATAGGATGGGCACATGGAGGATCTTTTAAAGTTATTTCAGCGTTTGAGAAAGTATCGTCTCCGCCTGAATCCAAACAAATGCACTTTTGGTGTCCGTTCCGGAAAATTATTGGGTTTCATTGTCTGTTAGTGTCATACCCCAATTTTTGACCTAAGATACCACCTCATATCATTGCATATGCATCATTTGCATCTCTAACAAATTGCATAGCTTGTGTTTGCTACTTGTGACTCAGCAGGGTTTAATCAGGAAATCACTCATCAGTACAAGTAACAATCAATTAGGGTTTTGTTCTCCCTTCATCTCAAATGAATCATCTTCATCAACAATCAACATTTGGTCCTCAAAGTTTCATTTCAACAAGCTCAAAAGCTCTGAATCAACCAGATTAGGGTTTTGACTGAAGATAGGATACCCCTGACTTTTGCTCAGGATTTGACCTAATGACTTGGGACATGACTTCAAGACCCCAAGTGCATCATTTTGGCTTAATCCATTGGCTTATAACATCTCCTACACAAGGATTGATCAACAGAGAAATTTCAAATCATCAGGTTAGGGTTTTGAACTATCAGGGACTGAAATCAGGGATCACATTTGGGAAACCCTAAAAATCCCCAGGAAGTCAATCAAAGGTTTCAATCATCCTCAAATAATCCCTATGACAACATCCAATGGAAATTAAATTTCAATTCAAGATCCACAGTCATCAATTTCATCAGGTCGACAATTAGGGTTTTTGACCTAATTCACTGAACAACTGACTTTTTAATCAGGACATGGTGCCACAACTCAAACCATGGCTCAAGATCTTCCAATAACTCAATATTATCCATTCATACCATTCATTTGGTAAGGATAGCCTGGTTCATTTGAAATCTCCGGAAACGCGATTCGTCTGAAAAAGTCAACTGTACAAGATCACCATTGACTTTTGGGGAATTTTGGTCAACCATGACTTTTGAAGTTTTGAATCATCAATATATGATATATGAAGTCATTTGATCAAGAAAAATCAAGAAAATCAATCAAGAATCAAAAAGTCAAAAGTTTGACTTTCATACTTAGAAAAATTTCTAAGTGTTTTTCATGGTTTTTTCCAAACTTTGGAAGGGAATTTCTCAAAATTTCACCTACAAACTGAAAAAAACTTCCAACATGAAAGTTGTAGATTTTGATCCAATGAACAACTTTGTCACATATAATTTTTTTTCATAAGATCAACCATTTAAGAGATATGGAGCTTCAAAGTTGGTATCTTTTGAAAACTTCACTTAAAACTTCATTTTTTTCAAAGTTCATGGATCCTTTTCACCCACTTCCTTAAAGATCTTGAAGAAACTTTCAACTAGGGTTTTGAAGTATGTAATATGAGCTTTCCAAAATTTCCAAGAGCATGAAAAAATATGGAGTGTAGCTATGGTTTTGAATTTTGACATTAGTGACCATTTCACTTGAAATTTCAAGCCATTTTTGCAAAGTTATGAACCAATTTGCCAAATAATGCAAGTAATGACACACCAAAGCAATGATTGAATGATATTTTTCTGATTTAAGATCAGATAGGAAAGAGATAAGAAGCTTGGCCAAAATAACCATGGTTTAGTTACTTTTAACCATTGCATTAAATGTGAAAGATTCCTTTCTATCCCTTAAGCCAAATCATCACTTCTTGAAGCAAGTTGCAAAGCTCTGAGTTCAGACTCTTTGGCCTATAAATAGAGGTCATCACCTCATTCAAAATCACACCAAAACCTCACAAAGCATAGGTTTTCTCTTTCTTTCTTGAATTGCAAGTTTCATGTTTCAAAGTGAGGTAGAAATCCCAACCTCCAAATCCTTGAAGCTATGGCCAAAGTGATGATTCTAGCAAACCATAAACATCATATGGGATGTGTTTGAATCACTCACACACCCCAAAAACACTCAAATCTCAGAATCACTACCTCACTTCCACATGAACCAAAATTGAGCCTTATCATGCCAAAATCCATTCAAGATCATTTCTGTCCAAACTAACACTTCCAACACCTCATATATGTCACATGTGAACTATCCCAACACTCATCATCAATCAAAAACTTCAGAATCATCAGGCTCGATTCACACTTGGTTCTACTGCAGATCGAGTTCCATGGAATGATCCAGATGTTTTTAATACACTCCAAGCATCCAGACATGTTCTATAATCATCATTGAAGCTGTTCAGATCGAGCAACAACTTCTGTAACACCTCTACTGAAGAATTCAATCTCCACTTTGGCCGTTTTTGAAGGTAAGTCTCATGAACTTCAAACTCTATCATGCACGCATCATAAATGAAATATTGATATACCATCTTGTTTCTGCACACATGGGGATCATTAACCCTCAATCAATTGCATCATAACTTGCACATACATAATTTCACGATCAAATTCAGTTTTAGGGTTCTTCATGTTCATGTGAAAATTGAAAACCTTAGAGCAAAAATAAATGAAATTAAAGGTCATCATCATGTTCCTCGTCCAAAACCGAGTGAGATAGACCCTTTGATCAATCAAAACAACACAGATTTGAAGAATTTCAAAATTCAGTTAGGGTTGTGTTCTTGGCGCGTTTTTTCGTTCAAAGAATTCAAATATTTGTTTTAAAATATAATGCATTGGAAGCGTATTATAAACAAGCCACAAGCGTGGCTCAGTTGGTCCATGTTTTGGTTAGCAAGCGTGGGTGCGTGGGTTCAAACCCTTGTGGAGACAAAACCATTTTTTTAGCACCTATTTTCTTTCATTTTTCTTCACAACTTTAATTAATCATTTAACTAACCAAATCAATTCATTTTTGCTTCATTTTTTAAACACTATTCATTTAATATATATATTTTAAGAATATCAAAAAAAATCATCAAAAAATATTTATTTGATACATTTTTAAATAGGTTTAAAATGACTTATTTTTAAGTATTTTTAATACTTTAAATATTGTTTTTTTCATTTAATTTTTAACCTAATCACTTGTAAATATTTTTTGAATAAACCCTAATCATCTAAGTGTTAATTGAAGACAATCTTTTTGTTTATCTTGATTAATTTGACTCCTTTCAAAATTCAAATCATTTTAAAACAAGCGATCACGATTCATTTCAAAGACAATAAACCATTTCTTTTTGAAACTATTGATTAAATCTTTTTATTTGATCAATTGATTTTCAAAATGATGTGGGGCCTCTCGAATATTAGAGAGTATAAGACCCACTCCTTTTTCCTTTTATACAGTTTTTTTCTCTAAACAATAAACTTCTTTCAAAACAAACTTTCAAACAATTTTTCAAACAACGCGTCTGTAAATAAAACAATCAACCATGTTTTGTAAATATACCACGGGCCTCCACGTAGGTATAAGTCCCAAGCCCCTTTTGTACATACCCATTCCTGTACATGAAATTCGGTATTTCATTGTACGCCTTTTGTACATATCTCGATCATTAAAACTCCAAAAAATACTAAAACAAAAATGAAGGTTTTCTTTAAATCTTCCCAAAAATATCACGGGCCTCCATGTAGGTATAAGTCCCAAGCCCCTTTGTAAATACCTGTTTACATAGCTTTGAATAAACTCAAGTGGACTTCTCCCCGAGTATAAGTCCCGAGCCCCGTGTATACAAATGGATCATGCTTACAGGTATATTTCCTTCATAAACTCCATTATATACACACACTTTGTCATATATGTATAACTGTTCATATTTGTTCATGTACTTGTTCATGTTTGTTCGTACTTGTTCATACTTGTGATTGTGTTATATGCTTGTTCAACTTAGTACAACACTAGGTTCCCCATAGCCTCCTATTGGGCTTCGTGCAAAGAATCTCCCTAGTTTAGGTTAGGACATAGAGTATGGTTTCCCGGTGAAATCGCTCTAAGAGCTCAAACCAACTATACCATGCCTCCCCTTGGGCTTTGTACAAACGAGTGTCCCTCCCATAGCCTCCTCTTGGGCTTACAATGCAAGGACCCTGGATTGTCCCTCCCATAGCCTCCTCTTGGGCTTCGTACAAGGACCCACGGGCTTCTTATAAGCATCCCCAATATCCCAATCAAATACCCTAGGAGATTAGACATTTATCATCTCTATGATAGGAGTATCTCTTCTATATCATCACAAACAATCAATCAATCAAACTTCTTTTGCCACAAGGCTGGCTAATCAATCAAACCGTTTTGCCACCGTACTGGATGATTAATCAAAGTTTTTGTCACAAGGCTGACTTCATTGAAACTTTTGCCACAAGGCTGGCTGATTAATCAAAGTTTTTGTCACAAGGCTGACTTCATTGAAACTTTTGCCACAAGGCTGGTTAAACAACAAAAAACATCTTTATCATTCTAAGCACCCTAAGTGGCATGGCCCCGGGCTTATAATGAAAAGATTTTCAAACAAAAAATCAAACAGATGTATGTGATGATATAGATTAGATACATCGAGCATTTAGATGACATTTGTCTATTTTTCTTTGCTTCCACTAGCATAAGTGGGAACTACGATTGCTCTGACTTTCTCAACATCCCTTTGAGAATACGTAGGCACAAGGTCGATCCTTGGCGAGCAAAACAAAACAAAAAAAACCATTCAAACCTTAGCACCCGTAGACCCCGAGCTACAGATGCTCTGATTCCCTCTAAGGGATATGTATGCAGAGGATCGCGATGATCTTTGCGAGCATAATCAAACAAACACCTTAGGTCCCACCTATTTCAACAAAAACCTCTCAATAACATGGAATGAAAAACAAAGCAAAGAAACCTATAGAGTACTATAGATACGTTGGGTGCTAATACCTTCCCTTCGTATAACCAACCCTCTTACCCAAGATCTCTCCCCCCACTTTTAGGTTATTGCAGCTTTTTTCCTTTTCCTCCTTTGGAAATAATAAAAAGTTTGGTCGAAACAAAGAAAAATCATTTTTTATGAGCACTCGAGCCCAAAGAAGGCATCAGGTGTCTCATCCCACAAAAAAGAGGAACAAAACGGTTTTTCGCCCGCGACAGAAAAATGGCGACTTCACTGGGGACCATCTTTTTATTGTTTCCAAAGGAAGGGTTAATTCTATTTGCTTTATTTTTTATTTCATTTTTTTGTTATATGTGTGGTTCTGGTTCTGTTACTTGTGTGGTTCTGTTACAAGTGATACGTTATGGACAAATCCTAACCCGGATTAAGTACACATAAGAAATTAGGTGGAGGGTATAGTCATGTGCAGGCGCACGTGAGAATCCTTCCGCTCAGTGGAGGTTCCTTGTTGGTAATATATGTTTAGCATGTTTCGTAGCGAAGACATTATTACTTTCATTGAACTGTAGAAGCTGAGTTGGCCGTAGAACCCCAACCCATCCTGGCCTTATTAGGTTGTGGTGCAGAAACTATTCAGGTGAAGACTTGGATTAGTTGTCATGCGGAGAACCACACTCAGACGAGTTTTTCTTGAGAATATTACTGGCTCATGAGTTTAATTGTGGAAGGCCGGTAATATCCGAAAGAAAAATGTAGACTCTGACGTATCAGTAGAACATGTTGTGCAGGTGATTAACTAGAACTATCCCATTTTTGGTTCTCTGACCTCATGCTCGTGACTCTGGACCTCTGAACCTATGCGTTACCATGTTTGCGTTACCATGTTTGTATACCATGTTTGTAGTACCATGTTACCATGTTTGCGCTACCATGTTCGCTTTACCATGTTTGAATATGTGGCATCCATGCATCCATGCATTCATACATTCATTAAAAAACCCATCTTTTTCCATAAAAAAAAAAAAACATGATTTTTCCAAAAAAAAATTTAGAGAATTTTCTTTGCAAACATTATAGGATTAAGTTATGGAAAAAAGGTATACCAAAAAGTACGGTTTCAAAGCGCCTGATGTAGAAAGACTGATAGAGTTAGCATCTTTTGTACAAGATCCTTCTAATTTTAGGAAAAGTTATGGAAAGCTTTTGCCTATCTTGAACACTCATGTTGATGAAGGACTTCTCAAAACTCTGGTTCAGTTCTATGATCCCGTCTACCGGTGTTTTACCTTTCCAGACTACCAGTTGGTACCGACCTTGGAAGAATATGCCAATCTTTTAGGTATTCCTGTGTCTGACAAAATACCCTTCAATGGTTTGGAAGCCATTCCTAAGTCACACGTCATTGCAGCAGGTATCCACATGAAAAAGTCTGAAGTAGAGAGTAATTGGACTACCAAAGGAAACCTCCCGGGATTAACTTCACACTTCCTAATAAAGAAAGCCTTTGATTTCATCGAAACTGGTAGCATGATAGCTTTTGAAGCTATACTAGCCTTGCTCATCTATGGGTTGGTTCTGTTTCCCAATGTCGACAACTTTGTTAATATCAATGCCATAAAGATCTTTCTGATTGGAAATCCTGTTCCGACTTTACTTAGTGACATGTATTTCTCTGTCCATCATAGGAATCGCCAAGGCGGTGGAATCATTGTATGTTGTGCACCTTTGTTGTTCAAATGGATTGTTTCACACTTACCTGAGTCTCCTATTTTCACGGAAAACCGAGAAGGTTTGCGTTGGCCTCGAAGACTTATGTCTCTTACTAATAATGATATTCATTGGTATACCTTGGCTCGCTGTGGTACAGAAACCATTGAAAGTTGTGGAGAGTTCGCCAACGTACCCCTCATTGGTACACAAGGAGGAATTAACTACAATCCGGTCCTGGCCCGACGACAACTCGGGTATGCAAATTCAGTTAAACCTGCTGGTCCCTCAGTGGAAGGATACTTTTACCGAGAAGGGGATAATCCTAAAAAGTTGAAAGCAAGAATGATGAGAGCTTGGTACGACGTCCGATGGAAAGAAAAAGGTGAGGAAAGAAATTGCATTGCCATGGACGCCTACACCTGCTGGGTAAAGAAAAGAGCCAAGGAGTTCCAAATGCCTTATGCTTATGAAAAACCCATGCTTCCTGCAGTATCTCAACGACCCAACATTCCCACTATGGAGGAATACCAACGCACTTTGGCTAAGATGAGGACAGAAAAAGATGCTTAGGAAGAAAAGTTTCGTAGCACTGAGGTGGAAAATAGAAAGTTGAAGAAAAGAGTGAAAGATCACGAAGAAACTCTCTATTATCAAGATGGATGGCTCATGAGCAAAGATGAGAAGATTCGCCAGAAAGACGCTGCAATCAAGAGGTACATCAGAGAAAGCAAGAAAAATCTGGAAGGCTCGACAAGCAATGCTCCGACTCCTGATGATTGGAAGAATGTTGTTGACAAGCTGAGAACCGAAAAGGCCGAATTGAAAGCTCACTATGGGAAAGAAATCATGAAGCTCAAGCTGCACAATGCATTTGGTTCTTCGTCTGATGAAGATGCTTAGATTTGTTTAGCTTTTTATCATTTGCTTTTGTAAGGAGCTACGCTCCAATGTTGTAACATTTCCCATTATTGCAATAAAAAAAAAAAAATAAAAAAAAGATGAATGAATAAAAGATTTGTTTGTGTTCAAATGTTTGCAAGAAAATAACCTTTAAAATATTTGGAAAAATCATAAATTTCTTTTTGCATACATCATTCTGCATATCGAGTCTGTTGTATAGAGTCTCATCTTTTGGATCTTTCTCCAATAGATCGTCAAGCTGTCGCGTCTCAAAGTTTCTCGACCACGCTCGCAATCAGATCACAGATACAATACTCGTTCAAGTAGAAGAAGAGTAATGGAGCACTCTGAACAAGAGAATATTGAGCTTCGTGGTACGGTGACCACCCTTCAGGAAAAGTTGGAAAGTCTCACTACTCTGGTTGACTCCTTAATGGCCGCACAGAATCAGCCGCCGCCACCAAATAGTCAAGCAACGGTAACATCTGAAGTCACTACTCCAGTTTCTACAGTTGCGTTCGGTATTCCATCTTTCTCCATGCCGGAAGGTTGGGGCACGCCTTTCAGCTTCGGTACAGGTTTCCGCCATAATGTTTCTGGGGTTCAAACATCCACAACTGAAGCGCCTGCTGCACAAAGTTCACAGTTCACTCCAAATCAGGGGGTAACTTTTTCCCAAATCACTATGGCACTTTCTCAACCCACTATGACAGTTCCGACCCCTACGGTTCACACTGTTCCTTACGGAGACAATGAGATTTATCATGATCAGGGTGATAGCACAAATCAGCGTAATCTTGTAGGAGATCTCCAAGAGGATGTCTACTTATGCAGATAATCATCAGTTGCTTATCCATTACTTTCAAGACAGTTTGACTGGTGCCGCACTGAAGTGGTACACAGGCTTGGATAGCACCAATATTCGAACATTCAATGACCTAGGTGAGGCCTTTGTCCGACAATACAAGTATAACTCGGATATGGCTCCAGACAGAGATCAACTTCGGTCCATGGCTCAGAAAGATCATGAAGCTTTCAAAGAATATGCCCAACGATGGAGAGAAACTGCTGCTCAGATTAATCCACCATTAAAAGAGAAAGAGATGACAAAGATCTTCTTGAATACTCTCAGTCCGTTTTATTATGAACGCATGATTGCTAGTGCTCCAAGTGATTTCACCGAAATGGTAAACATGGGTATGCGTTTAGAAGAAGGAGTCCGAACCGGACGTCTAACTAAAGAAGGTGGATCTTCAAGCGGAACCAAAAAGTTCGGAAGTGGTTTCCAAAAGAAGAAAGAACAAAGTGTTGACATGGTATCCCAAGGGAGGCCAAGAGGAAACGTCAATCGTCAACGACAGGTTGCTGCTATCGCACCAGTCGTTAATACCGCACCGAATCCGGGGTTTACTCCGCAGTTTCAACAACAACAGCCTCGACCACAGGTTCAACAGTTTAACAATAATCAGAATCGTGTGCAAAGAGCTCCACAGTTTGATCCGATTCCAATGACCTACACAGAATTGTACCCTGCTTTGATTGAAAGAGGTCTTGTTCAAACTAAAGCGCCACCACCCGTACCTGAGAAACTCCCATGGTGGTACAAAGCTGAGGTCTCATGCCCTTATCATCAAGGAGCACCTGGCCATGATCTTGAGCATTGCATAGCTTTGAAATATGAAGTCCAGAGGTTGGTTAGGTCTAATCTCCTCTCTTTCAGAAATTTGAATCCTAATGTGCAAGCAAATCCGCTGCCCAATCATGGAGGGCATGTTGTAAACATGGTATATGGATGTCCTGGCCAATACCGAGTCTATAATATCAACTTCTCAAGAGCAGATTTGGTACAAATGCACGCCACTCTTTGTCGGGGGCAGAATTTTCGCCAGCATCAATACGGTTCCTGTAGAATATGTTGTGTAGATCCTCACGGGTGTTCGATTGTGAGAAGAGATCTCCAAGTTTTGCTAGATAATGGTACTATTGAGATCTACAGAAATAGGGATGAAAATGAAGTTAACATGATAGGATGTTATCCGCATGAGCTTTTAGTCTCAGATATCAACTCGGAAATGCCTACAGTTAACGTCATCGTTCCTCATTTCAACATGCCTGAGCGCGTGGAAGTTACTTACAACAAGCCGAAGGTTCCTGTTGCTCCTTTGATCATTTGTCTACCTGGATCTGTTCCTTATGACTCTGACAAGGCAGTTCCATACAATTACAGTGCAACAATGATAAAGAACGGACAAGAAGTTCCTTTGCCTACTCTTTCATCTGTTGTAAACATCGCTGATGTGAGTCGAGTAACAAGAAGTGGACGTGTGTATACTCCACTACCTCCAAAGCAGCCTGTTGCTCCTGCAACCGGGCAAAATCCTGTCAATACACCAGTAGAGAATCTTGTGGAAACTCCTGTCAGTAATCCAAACACTGATGTTGGTCAATCCAGTGGAACCAATGTCAATCCTGATTTTGATGAAATTTGAAGCTTATCAAAAGAAGTGAATATAAGATTGTGGATCAGCTTATGCAGACTCCTTCAAAAATCTCAATACTTTCATTGCTTTTAAACTCAGAAGCCCACAGGGAAGCCCTGATGAGGGTCTTGGATCAAGCTTTTGTAGATCATGATGTGACTGTTGACCACTTTGATGGGATAATAGCCAATATAACAGCTTGTAACAATTTAAGCTTCTGTGATGAAGAACTCCCCGAGGAGGGTAAAAATCATAATCTTGCTTTGCACATTTCTATGAATTGTCAGTCAGACTCTTTGTCCAATGTGTTGGTAGACACCGGATCTTCCTTGAATGTGATGCCAAAAACGACTCTTGCTCGCTTGTCTTACCAAGGAATGCCTATGAAATTCAGTGGTGTGGTAGTCAAAGCATTTGATGGATCGCGAAAATCTGTTATCGGCGAAGTCAACCTTCCCATGACAATTGGTCCACATACATTTCAAATCACCTTCCAGGTCATGGACATTCAAGCTGCTTATAGCTGTCTGTTAGGACGACCATGGATCCATGAAGCAGGGGCAGTAACTTCTACGCTCCACCAAAAGTTAAAATTTGTAACAAATGGAAAATTGGTAACAATAAGTGGAGAACAAGCCTTGATGGTGAGCCATTTATCCAATTTCTCTTTCATAAGTGCTAACAGTGAGGAAGGAACGCAGTTCCAAGGTCTCTCTTTAGAAGACGAATCTTCCAAAAAGAAAGCATCAATCTCTTCTTACAAAGAGGCAGTGAAAGTAGTAAAAGATGGAACTACCACTGGCTGGGGGCAAGTTGTGATCCCTACCAAGAATGAAACTAGAGCAGGGCTCGGATGTTCACCGATGTTCTCAAACTGCACCAAGAAGGATGAAACCCTTCGTCCGATCAAGGAAACATTCATTAGTGGAGGATTCCTTAACCCAATTCCTCAAGAGGTTAATGTCCTTATCGAAGAATGCATCGAAGAAGGTCTCTCCGATGATGAAGAAGAATGGAAATGTTATCTCAATGACTCGGGATACATATCTCAGGAAGAACCATACCCTCCTTTAGAGAAATCCAAAGGCAAAGAAACTGAGCCTGTTCCTGCAGAAATCTGGGACACCTTGGACAACCAAGTGGAAAATTTGATTATATGGTGAAATATACTGCGCCTAAAAGTTCAAAGATTTCCATGGAAGATATCCAACCAACTGGATGGGGAGATTCCTTTGAATATAATAGTCAACCAGAAGAGGCTTACCAATACTGTCAATTTTCTCAGCAACCTGAAATTACTGGAGATTTCGGATTCAATGCATCTACCAAGTTTAACAATCCTGAAGATGGTTACCATCACATAAATGCCATTTTTGAAGATGAAGGGGAAGATGGTCCCGCAGTTGACTCAGAAAGTGTCGCTGACAATGAGTCTCTTCATCCTGAAGACTGGGAAATACATCCTGAAAATTCTGAGGATTGTGACTCGTCTTATGCTCTTCAAGAGGTGGAAGAAGACCGTTTCAACTCTACAAAGAACAAGGTTGACAAACCAGGACCTTCGAATCCTGCTCGACCAGCAGTCGATGTCAATACTGAAGACAATTCTGGGGAGATTTTTCCTGAATACATAATACACAGAGGAGTTCGTTGCTACTGGAAAGCTGTCGACGTTCCGAATGTTGTTCGCCGCTCAAAGTAATCACCTCGCTGTTATTTTGACCTCCTGCCTTGCCCAAAGCAGAGAGATGTTTTATAGGGCTTTGCTTTTAAATATTCTGCCCAAATAACTTTGTGTATAGGGCTTTGTTTTAAAAGTTTCCCTCTTTGTCCTGCCCAAGACAAATGAGTTTGTATTTAGGGCTTTGTTTCAAAAATGAATCATTAATAAAGCGTCATTTTGAATTCCCTACATTATATGTTTTATTTTTGCTTTTTTTGGAAATGGTAATCCTAAAAAACCAAAATAAAATAAAAAAAATAATAAAGAAAAAAAAAACTTTTTCAAAAAAAAAATCTGCATACACTCCTGCATTCATAAATTTTCTGAAATAAATATAAATCACATGTGCAGATTTACTATTGATAAACCCATTGAATGCAATAACCCTATGCCCTCTCCCAACTTTGAGTTTCCTGTGTTCGAAGCCGAAGAAGAGGAAGAAGAGGAGATCCCGGACGAGATCTCTCGATTACTTAAGCACGAGGAAAGAGCCATTCTGCCTCACAAAGAGCCTTTAGAAAAGATTAACTTGGGTTCTGAAGAAGACAAAAAAGAAGTGACCATTGGATCGCTGCTTGATACTGATATCAAGAGTAAGTTGACAGACCTTCTCAAAGAATATGTTGACGTGTTTGCCTGGTCCTACCAAGATATGCCTGGGTTGGATACCAATATTGTTCAGCATTACTTGCCATTGAAGCCAGAATGTCCGCCGGTTAAGCAGAAATTGCGAAGGACTCACCCTGATATGGCTAACAAGATCAAAGTGGAAGTTCAAAAGCAACTCGACGCAGGTTTTCTTGTCACTTCTGAGTATCCTCAATGGTTGGCTAACATAGTGCCAGTTCCGAAGAAAGATGGTAAAGTCAGAATGTGTGTTGACTACCGTGACTTGAACAAAGCCAGTCCAAAAGATGACTTTCCATTACCACATATCGACATGTTGGTTGATAACACCGCTAAGTTCAACGTCTTTTCCTTCATGGACGGGTTCTCCGGTTATAATCAGATCAAGATGGCTCCCGAAGACATGGAGAAGACATCTTTCATCACCCCATGGGGTACCTTTTGCTACAAAGTGATGCCGTTTGGATTAAAGAATGCAGGCGCAACTTACCAAAGGGCGATGACTACTCTCTTTCATGACATGATGCATAAAGAAATTGAAGTTTATGTGGACGACATGATAGCCAAGTCCAGCACAGAAGAAGAACATATTGAATACCTTTTGAAGTTGTTTCAACGACTAAGGAAATATCAGCTTCGCTTGAATCCTAACAAATGTACTTTTGGGGTTAGATCTGGCAAACTCTTGGGTTTCATTGTCAGCCAAAGAGGTATCGAAGTAGATCCCGACAAAGTCAGAGCTATTCAAGAGATGCCTGCACCAAATACTGAAAAACAAGTAAGAGGATTTCTCGGACGATTGAACTATATCTCCAGATTTATCTCTCAAATGACTGCTACTTGTGGGCCAATTTTCAAGCTTCTCCGCAAAGATCAAGGGGTTGTATGGACTGAAGATTGCCAGAAAGCGTTCGACAGTATCAAGGAATACCTGTTAGAACCACCAATATTGATTCCTCCAGTTGAAGGAAGACCACTAATCATGTACCTTACTGTGTTGGAAGAATCCATGGGTTGTATGCTTGGACAGCAAGATGAAACCGGTAAGAAGGAGCATGCCATTTATTACCTGAGTAAGAAATTCACAGACTGTGAGTCTCGTTACTCCATGCTCGAAAAAACGTGTTGTGCTTTGGCTTGGGCTTCAAAACGTCTCCGCCAATACATGATCAACAATACTACTTGGTTAATCTCCAAAATGGATTCGATCAAGTATGTCTTTGAGAAGCCTGCCTTAACAGGAAGGATTGCCCGATGGCAAATGCTGTTATCCGAATATGACATTGAGTACCGTGCCCAAAAAGCGGTCAAAGGAAGCATTCTCGCCGATCATTTGGCGCATCAACCAATTAATGAATATCAATCTCTCAAGTTTGACTTTCCTGATGAAGATGTCTTGTACTTGAAGATGAAAGATTGTGACGAACCGTTACAAGAAGAAGGTCCTGAGCCCGGATCAAGATGGGGCCTAATTTTTGATGGAGCAGTAAACGCTTTTGGCAATGGAATTGGGGCAATAATCATCACTCCCAAGGGTACTCACATCCCGTTCTCCGCCAGGCTACTGTTTGATTGTACCAACAACATCGCAGAATATGAAGCTTGTATCATGGGTCTCGAAGAAGCCATTGACTTAAGGATCAAGATCCTCGACATATATGGAGATTCAGCCCTTGTGATCAACCAAATCAAAGACAAATGGGAAACTTACCACCCTGGCTTGATTCCCTACAGAGATTATGCAAGACGTCTGTTGACTTTCTTCAACAAGGTTGAATTGCATCATATACCTCGAGATCAGAATCGAATGGCAGACGCTTTAGCTACTCTATCTTCCATGTTCAAAGTCAATCACTGGAATGATATGCCTACAGTCAGAATCACGCGCCTTGAAAGGCCCGCCTATGTGTTTGCAACTAAAGCAGTCATCGATGATAAACCGTGGTTTCACGACATCAAACGCTTCCTTCAAACTCAAGAGTACCCGCTTGGGGCATCAAACAAAGATAAGAAAACTCTAAGGAGACTCTCTGGCAGTTTCTTCCTGAACGGAGATGTGCTATACAAAAGAAACTTCGACATGGTTTTGCTCAGATGCGTGGACAGACACGAAGCAGACATGTTAATGCATGAAGTGCATGAAGGGTCTTTTGGAACTCATTCAAACGGGCATGCAATGTCCAAGAAGATCTTAAGAGCAGGATACTATTGGTTGACAATGGAATCAGACTGTTACAAACACGTGAAGAGATGTCACAAGTGCCAGATCTACGCAGATAAGATCCATGTACCACCGACTCTACTCAACGTTCTCTCATCTCCATGGCCTTTCTCCATGTGGGGTATCGACATGATTGGAATGATCGAGCCGAAAGCTTCAAACGGTCATCGTTTCATCTTGGTAGCCATTGATTACTTCACCAAATGGGTCGAAGCAGCATCTTACGCCAATGTTACAAGACAAGTGGTTGTAAGGTTTATCAAGAATAACATCATTTGCCGATATGGTATTCCCAGCAAGATCATTACTGACAATGGTTCAAACTTGAACAACAAGATGATGAAAGAATTATGTGAGGAATTCAAGATTGAGCATCATAACTCTTCTCCTTACAGACCAAAAATGAACGGCGCCGTTGAAGCTGCCAACAAGAACATTAAGAAGATTGTCCAGAAAATGGTCGTCACTTACAAAGACTGGCATGAAATGCTGCCATTTGCTTTACATGGGTACCGTACTTCAGTGCGTACTTCGACAGGGGCAACTCCCTTTTCTCTAGTATACGGCATGGAAGCTGTGCTCCCCGTAGAAGTTGAAATCCCATCAATGAGAGTCCTCATGGAGACTAAGTTATCAGAGGCTGAATGGTGTCAAAGCAGATATGATCAGTTGAACTTAATCGAAGAAAAACGTATGACTGCTCTATGCCATGGACAGTTATACCAAGCAAGGATGAAACAAGCCTTCAACAAAAAGGTTCGACCTCGTGAATTTCAAGAAGGCGACCTCGTGCTTAAAAAGATCTTGTCTTTTCAACCAGACTCTAGGGGCAAATGGTCTCCTAATTACGAAGGCCCGTATGTTGTCAAAAGAACATTTTCTGGCGGCGCCATGACTCTTGCGACCATGGATGGTGATGAACTCCCATATCCTGTGAATGCTGATGCACTCAAGAAATACTTTGTCTAAAAAAAATACAAAAGAACAGCTCGGTAAGTTGAAAACCCGCAAAGGGCGACTTAGGCAAAAATGAGCGTCTCGGTGGACTGAAAACCCGAAAGGGCGGTCCAGGCAAAAATTAGAGACAATAAACAGAAAAAATTTATCCTGGTAGATTGAAAACCTGAAAGGGCAATCTAGGCAAAAATTAGGGATTAATGACAAAGTAACTGCATCAGTCCGTACTTCGTCACCTGAAGAGTCTGTACTTCATCAAAGGATCTTCGATCAAATCATCGCCAATCTGAAGCAACAAGCACAGTTGGAACTCAAAGTTGTTAGGGGGAATAGTGGTTATTGCTTTCAATGTAGCCTTTTCCGCATAATTACCATTTCTAACTTTTGTAAATACTCCATGGAATCACGCCTTTAGCGGATTTCCATCCTATTAAATAAATTTGAGCCTTGTGCCCATTTGTTTGCAATCTTTAATTTCTTTCAGCTTGCAAAATGACGCTTTAATTGTGTTATTCACTTTTGAAACAAAAAAGAAAAAAATAAGTTTTAAATGAATTTACTTCACTTTTCTTTTTCAAAATAAAAGCGAAATTTTCCTTTGAGTTGTGAACAACGGAAGGAACATCAGCAGTCGTCTCCACAGGATGAACAAAAGGATTCTCCCTGGAAAAATTGTTGAGACAACGGTATTCTTGTCCCAGAAAAGAATTCTTGAAGCAATTATCCCTCGAGGTAAAGAAGCTCTTCTATCCCCAGTGAAGAAGCTCTTTTATCCCCAGTGACGAAGATTTTCCATCTCCAGTGAAGAGGTTCTTCCATCTCAATGAGAAAAGATGTTTATCTTCCCCAAAGAAGTTTAAAACATGCAACACCATTCATCACCTGTGTTATCTACACCGTGTTGAAGAACATTTGCCAAGTATCTGGTTGTATTGCGACGTCGGTCCTTCTCCAGTATATACTCCTCTGTCTGTCAGTATTGTCAGTATGCATGCGACATTCATGACATTCATCATTCATACATATTTGCATCATTTATGCATTCTTGCATTTTTCAATATTCACTTGTTCAGGATATATCTATCCCAAAAAAGAAAAGAAAAAAAAAAAGAAAAAGGAAAAAAAAGAAGAAAAAAAAAGGGAAAAAGGAAACAGATATGGGCGTGTCATCTCTCCAAGTAGGTTATCACCCATAAGCAGAAAGAACATCTTCTTTCTCCAGTTCCCCACTGAGATCATTCCTCGTGGAAGAAGGTTGCTTTAGTTTCTCCTCTCAAAACGAAGGAGAAAATACCCATTCGAGTTCATTCCTCATTGGGTACAAAGTCTTGTTTGATTGTTTCTTTCCAATTCATTCTTGGTTAGAACTTTGTCTTTACCAAAAATTCAAATTCCGATTCCTCAAACAGAGTCGTGAAAAAATAGACAATAAGCAATAGCCTCGTCATCAGAGCAGCTTATGTCTCTTCCAAAAGTTTTTTCCTCTCAAGGAAATCAATCATGAAGACCATTTGACGACCAGGGCCTTATTACTGTTCACAAGGCTGAATAACCAGTAATTTCCCTAGCAAAGTCTCCAAAATCATTTTATCACTTGGCTGATAATTGATCATGTCTTCAAAACCACTATCACAAGGCTGGTAGTCGGTAACCTTTTGTTCTGGTTATATTATTCAACATGTCTATCACAAGGCTGATAGTCGGTAATATTAACCGAACCTTTGAAACTCTTTTTACCTTGTCAAGTCTATCACCATGCTGGTAGTCGGTAATACAGTTTCATACCTTTCACCTTCGCATTATTAAACAAGTCTATCCCCAGGCTGATAGTCGATAATGTCGATAGGTAAGCTTTCCTCACAAAGCTATCATTCCCCGGTGAAGCATACACTTGCTTTCCCGAAGAAGAAAAAACGGATTCTCTTCCTAGAACGGATTGAGACATCCTTCCCGATCTCTTTTCCCCAGCGGAGTCAGTCTTGATATTCCCTCGGTAAAGATATCCTTGCATCATTCGCAATTTTGGTATCTTAGGTCCAAAATTCGCGTCTTCTGATATTTAAGTCTCTTCCACCCTATCAAAACGAAGATTTTCAATCTTCATGTCTCAGGTTGAAGAAACTTAAATAGGGGCATCTGTCATACCCCAATTTTTGACCTAAGATACCACCTCATATCATTGCATATGCATCATTTGCATCTCTAACAAATTGCATAGCTTGTGTTTGCTACTTGTGACTCAGCAGGGTTTAATCAGGAAATCACTCATCAGTACAAGTAACAATCAATTAGGGTTTTGTTCTCCCTTCATCTCAAATGAATCATCTTCATCAACAATCAACATTTGGTCCTCAAAGTTTCATTTCAACAAGCTCAAAAGCTCTGAATCAACCAGATTAGGGTTTTGACTGAAGATAGGATACCCCTGACTTTTGCTCAGGATTTGACCTAATGACTTGGGACATGACTTCAAGACCCCAAGTGCATCATTTTGGCTTAATCCATTGGCTTATAACATCTCCTACACAAGGATTGATCAACAGAGAAATTTCAAATCATCAGGTTAGGGTTTTGAACTATCAGGGACTGAAATCAGGGATCACATTTGGGAAACCCTAAAAATCCCCAGGAAGTCAATCAAAGGTTTCAATCATCCTCAAATAATCCCTATGACAACATCCAATGGAAATTAAATTTCAATTCAAGATCCACAGTCATCAATTTCATCAGGTCGACAATTAGGGTTTTTGACCTAATTCACTGAACAACTGACTTTTTAATCAGGACATGGTGCCACAACTCAAACCATGGCTCAAGATCTTCCAATAACTCAATATTATCCATTCATACCATTCATTTGGTAAGGATAGCCTGGTTCATTTGAAATCTCCGGAAACGCGATTCGTCTGAAAAAGTCAACTGTACAAGATCACCATTGACTTTTGGGGAATTTTGGTCAACCATGACTTTTGAAGTTTTGAATCATCAATATATGATATATGAAGTCATTTGATCAAGAAAAATCAAGAAAATCAATCAAGAATCAAAAAGTCAAAAGTTTGACTTTCATACTTAGAAAAATTTCTAAGTGTTTTTCATGGTTTTTTCCAAACTTTGGAAGGGAATTTCTCAAAATTTCACCTACAAACTGAAAAAAACTTCCAACATGAAAGTTGTAGATTTTGATCCAATGAACAACTTTGTCACATATAATTTTTTTTCATAAGATCAACCATTTAAGAGATATGGAGCTTCAAAGTTGGTATCTTTTGAAAACTTCACTTAAAACTTCATTTTTTTCAAAGTTCATGGATCCTTTTCACCCACTTCCTTAAAGATCTTGAAGAAACTTTCAACTAGGGTTTTGAAGTATGTAATATGAGCTTTCCAAAATTTCCAAGAGCATGAAAAAATATGGAGTGTAGCTATGGTTTTGAATTTTGACATTAGTGACCATTTCACTTGAAATTTCAAGCCATTTTTGCAAAGTTATGAACCAATTTGCCAAATAATGCAAGTAATGACACACCAAAGCAATGATTGAATGATATTTTTCTGATTTAAGATCAGATAGGAAAGAGATAAGAAGCTTGGCCAAAATAACCATGGTTTAGTTACTTTTAACCATTGCATTAAATGTGAAAGATTCCTTTCTATCCCTTAAGCCAAATCATCACTTCTTGAAGCAAGTTGCAAAGCTCTGAGTTCAGACTCTTTGGCCTATAAATAGAGGTCATCACCTCATTCAAAATCACACCAAAACCTCACAAAGCATAGGTTTTCTCTTTCTTTCTTGAATTGCAAGTTTCATGTTTCAAAGTGAGGTTGAAATCCCAACCTCCAAATCCTTGAAGCTATGGCCAAAGTGATGATTCTAGCAAACCATAAACATCATATGGGATGTGTTTGAATCACTCACACACCCCAAAAACACTCAAATCTCAGAATCACTACCTCACTTCCACATGAACCAAAATTGAGCCTTATCATGCCAAAATCCATTCAAGATCATTTCTGTCCAAACTAACACTTCCAACACCTCATATATGTCACATGTGAACTATCCCAACACTCATCATCAATCAAAAACTTCATAATCATCAGGCTCGATTCACACTTGGTTCTACTGCAGATCGAGTTCCATGGAATGATCCAGATGTTTTTAATACACTCCAAGCATCCAGACATGTTCTATAATCATCATTGAAGCTGTTTAGATCGAGCAACAACTTCTGTAACACCTCTACTGAAGAATTCAATCTCCACTTTGGCCGTTTTTGAAGGTAAGTCTCATGAACTTCAAACTCTATCATGCACGCATCATAAATGAAATATTGATATACCATCTTGTTTCTGCACACATGGGGATCATTAACCCTCAATCAATTGCATCATAACTTGCACATACATCATTTCACGATCAAATTCAGTTTTAGGGTTCTTCATGTTCATGTGAAAATTGAAAACCTTAGAGCAAAAATAAATGAAATTAAAGGTCATCATCATGTTCCTCGTCCAAAACCGAGTGAGATAGACCCTTTGATCAATCAAAACAACACAGATTTGAAGAATTTCAAAATTCAGTTAGGGTTGTGTTCTTGGCGCGTTTTTTCGTTCAAAGAATTCAAATATTTGTTTTAAAATATAATGCATTGGAAGCGTATTATAAACAAGCCACAAGCGTGGCTCAGTTGGTCCATGTTTTGGTTAGCAAGCGTGGGTGCGTGGGTTCAAACCCTTGTGGAGACAAAACCATTTTTTTAGCACCTATTTTCTTTCATTTTTCTTCACAACTTTAATTAATCATTTAACTAACCAAATCAATTCATTTTTGCTTCATTTTTTAAACACTATTCATTTAATATATATATTTTAAGAATGTCAAAAAAAATCATCAAAAAATATTTATTTGATACATTTTTAAATAGGTTTAAAATGACTTATTTTTAAGTATTTTTAATACTTTAAATATTGTTTTTTTCATTTAATTTTTAACCTAATCACTTGTAAATATTTTTTGAATAAACCCTAATCATCTAAGTGTTAATTGAAGACAATCTTTTTGTTTATCTTGATTAATTTGACTCCTTTCAAAATTCAAATCGTTTTAAAACAAGCGATCACGATTCATTTCAAAGACAATAAACCATTTCTTTTTGAAACTATTGATTAAATCTTTTTATTTGATCAATTGATTTTCAAAATGATGTGGGGCCTCTCGAATATTAGAGAGTATAAGACCCACTCCTTTTTCCTTTTATACAGTTTTTTTCTCTAAACAATAAACTTCTTTCAAAACAAACTTTCAAACAATTTTTCAAACAACGCGTCTGTAAATAAAACAATCAACCATGTTTTGTAAATATACCACGGGCCTCCACGTAGGTATAAGTCCCAAGCCCCTTTTGTACATACCCATTCCTGTACATGAAATTCGGTATTTCATTGTACTCCTTTTGTACATATCTCGATCATTAAAACTCCAAAAAATACTAAAACAAAAATGAAGGTTTTCTTTAAATCTTCCCAAAAATATCACGGGCCTCCATGTAGGTATAAGTCCCAAGCCCCTTTGTAAATACCTGTTTACATAGCTTTGAATAAACTCAAGTGGACTTCTCCCCGAGTATAAGTCCCGAGCCCCGTGTATACAAATGGATCATGCTTACAGGTATATTTCCTTCATAAACTCCATTATATACACACACTTTGTCATATATGTATAACTGTTCATATTTGTTCATGTACTTGTTCATGTTTGTTCGTACTTGTTCATACTTGTGATTGTGTTATATGCTTGTTCAACTTAGTACAACACTAGGTTCCCCATAGCCTCCTATTGGGCTTCGTGCAAAGAATCTCCCTAGTTTAGGTTAGGACATAGAGTATGGTTTCCCGGTGAAATCGCTCTAAGAGCTCAAACCAACTATACCATGCCTCCCCTTGGGCTTTGTACAAACGAGTGTCCCTCCCATAGCCTCCTCTTGGGCTTACAATGCAAGGACCCTGGATTGTCCCTCCCATAGCCTCCTCTTGGGCTTACAATGCAAGGACCCTCGGATAGCCTCCTCTTGGGCTTCGTACAAGGACCCACGGGCTTCTTATAAGCATCCCCAATATCCCAATCAAATACCCTAGGAGATTAGACATTTATCATCTCTATGATAGGAGTATCTCTTCTATATCATCACAAACAATCAATCAATCAAACTTCTTTTGCCACAAGGCTGGCTAATCAATCAAACCGTTTTGCCACCGTACTGGATGATTAATCAAAGTTTTTGTCACAAGGCTGACTTCATTGAAACTTTTGCCACAAGGCTGGCTGATTAATCAAAGTTTTTGTCACAAGGCTGACTTCATTGAAACTTTTGCCACAAGGCTGGTTAAACAACAAAAAACATCTTTATCATTCTAAGCACCCTAAGTGGCATGGCCCCGGGCTTATAATGAAAAGATTTTCAAACAAAAAATCAAACAGATGTATGTGATGATATAGATTAGATACATCGAGCATTTAGATGACATTTGTCTATTTTTCTTTGCTTCCACTAGCATAAGTGGGAACTACGATTGCTCTGACTTTCTCAACATCCCTTTGAGAATACGTAGGCACAAGGTCGATCCTTGGCGAGCAAAACAAAACAAAAAAAACCATTCAAACCTTAGCACCCGTAGACCCCGAGCTACAGATGCTCTGATTCCCTCTAAGGGATATGTATGCAGAGGATCGCGATGATCTTTGCGAGCATAATCAAACAAACACCTTAGGTCCCACCTATTTCAACAAAAACCTCTCAATAACATGGAATGAAAAACAAAGCAAAGAAACCTATAGAGTACTATAGATACGTTGGGTGCTAATACCTTCCCTTCGTATAACCAACCCTCTTACCCAAGATCTCTCCCCCCACTTTTAGGTTATTGCAGCTTTTTTCCTTTTCCTCCTTTGGAAATAATAAAAAGTTTGGTCGAAACAAAGAAAAATCATTTTTTATGAGCACTCGAGCCCAAAGAAGGCATCAGGTGTCTCATCCCACAAAAAAGAGGAACAAAACGGTTTTTCGCCCGCGACAGTTAGAAAGGAGTCGAAGTGGATCCTGATAAAGTCAAAGAAATTCAGGAAATTGCAGCAACAAAGACTGAGAAACAAGTGAGAGGTTTCCTCGGATGTTTGAATTATATCTCCAGGTTCATTTCCAATATGACTACTACATGTGAGCCAATCTTCAAGTTGTTAAAGAAAAATCAGGGATGTGTGTGGAATGAAGATTGTCAGAAAGCTTTTGACAACATCAAAGAATATATGCTTGAACCCCCCATTCTGCTTCCTCCAGTTGAAGGAAGACCTTTGATTATGTACCTTACAATGCTTGAGAATTCAATGGAATGTGTGTTGGGTCAGCATGACGAGTTTGGTCGAAAAGAGTATGCAATATACTACCTTAGTAAAAAGTTTACCGAGTGCGAAACAAGATACTCGCTGCTTGAGAAAACTTGATGTGCTTTGGTGTGGGTTGCTCGCCGACTGAGACAGTATATGTTGAATCGCATAACTTTATTGATTTCCAAAATGGATCCGATTAAATACATATTTGAAAAACCTGCATTAACCGAAAGGATTGCTCGCTGGAAAATGTTACTATCTGAATATGATATTGAATACCGAGCTCAAAAAGCTGTAAAAGGAAGTGTGCTGGCAGAGTACCTCGCCCACCAACCAATTGATGATCATCAATCTATCAGAATAGACTTCCCGGATGAAGATATAATGTATTTGAGAGCTTAAGATTGGGATGAGCCGTTTCCAGAAGAAGGACCGGAGCCTGGATCCAAATGAGGTTTAATTTTTGATGGAGCCTCTAATGTTCATGGCCATGGTATTGGTGCCATTATTATCACCCCGCAAGGTTCACATGTTCCTTTCACTGCAAGGATATGTTTTGACTGTACAAATAATATTGCTGAATATGAAGCTTGCACCATGGGACTTGAAGAAGCCATTAATCTGAGAATTAAGATTCTTGATGTTTATGGAGATTCTGTGCTTGTGATTAATCAGATTAAAGGAGAATGGGAAACTCGTCATCCTGGCTTAATCCCCCTACAAAGATTACGCCAGAAGGTTGTTAACATTCTTTAACAAAGCTGAATTCCACCACATCCCTCGAGATGAGAATCAGATGGCTGATGCTTTAACCATGTTGTCTTCCATGTACAAAGTGAATTTCCATAATGAGGAACCTCGAATTACAATCAGGCGTCTTGATTGACCTGCTCATGTATTTGCCGTTGAGGAATTAGTAGATGAGAAGCCTTGGTATTTCGATATTAAGCATTTTCTTCAGACCCAAAAGTACCCACTTGGGGCATCAAATAAGGATAAGAAAACTATGAGGAGATTGGCTGGCAGTTTCTTCATCAATGCGGATGTTTTGTATAAAAGAAATTATGACATGGTTTTGCTCAGATGCGTGGACAGACACGAAGCAGACATGTTGATGCATGAAATTCATGAAGGTTCTTTTGGTACTCATGCCAATGGACATTCGATGGCTAAAAAGATGCTTAGAGCGAGTTACTATTGGCTGACAATGGAATCTGATTGCTACAAGTTTGTAAAGAAGTGTCACAAGTGTCAAGTGTATGCTGATAAGATTCATGGGCCTTTGACACTTCTCAATGTTATTTCCTCTCCATGGCCTTTCTCTATGTGGGGTATTGACATGATTGGCATGATTGAACCCAAGACTTCGAATGGACATCGATTTACCAAATGGGTAGAAGCTGCTTCATATGCTAATGTGATAAGGCAAGTTGTGGTCAGATTCATCAAGAACAACATCATCTGCCGATATGGTGTACCAAGTAAGATCATTACTGATAACGGCTCAAATCTGAATAACATCATGATGAGAAAACTATGTAAAAGTTTCAAAATTGAACATCATAACTCTTCGCCTTATAGGCCAAAGATGAATGGAGCTGTTGAAGCAGTAAATAAGAATATTAAAAAGATTGTTCAAAAGATGGTTGTTACGTACAAGGACTGGCATGAGATGCTCCCATTTGCTTTGCATGGGTACCGTACATCTGTTCGTACTTCAACTGGGCCAACTCCCTTTTCTTTTGTTTATGGTATGGAAGTAGTGCTCCTTATTGAGGTTGAGATTCCATCGTTGAGAGTTTTAATGGAAACCAAGTTATCTGAGGCTGAATGGTGTCCGAGCAGGTTTGATCAATTGAATTTGATAGAAGAAAAGAGAATGACAGCTTTATGCCTTGGTCAGCTATACCAGAAAAGAATGAAGAAAGCTTTTGATAAGAAGGTTCAACCTCGTGTATTCAGAGAAGGCGACCTCGTGCTCAAAAGGATCTTGTCTTTCACCTCCGATTCAAGGGGCAAGTGGACTCCTAATTTTGAAGGATCATATGTTGTCAAGAAAGCCTTCTCTGGCGGTGCATTAATTCTTGCAACTATGGATGGAGAAGAGCTCCCACGTCCCGTGAATGCTGATGTAGTCAAGAAATACTTCGCCTAAAAATAATAAAAGAACAGCTCGCTAAGTTGAAAACCTGAAAGGGCGGCTTAGGCAAAAAAGAGCGTCTCGGTGGACTGAAAACCTGAAAGGGCGGTCCAGGCAAAAATTAGAGACATAAACAGAATAAAATACCCGGTGGACCGAAAACTCGAAAGGGCGGTCCATGCAAAAGTTAGGGATTCATGGCAAGTAACTACATCATACAAGACTTGATCATCAGCAGTCATCTGTTTATCATAAGAAGTTCAACACATTTCAACGGAAGCCTTTTGCTCAGGGATTCAAAGTTGAGAGAGAGGATGGGGTCATTACACTTCAATGTACCTTTTCCACAAAATTTCCACTTTCCAAACTTTGTAATCATCAATGGGTTCTTGCCATTTGCAGGCTACCATTCTATTAATAAAATTTGAGCCTTTGCCTATTATTTGCAATCTTATTTCTTTCATATCTCTTAAATGTCATTTATTGTTGATAGTAATTTTTGAAACAAAAAGAAAATTGATTTCAACAAAAACCTTTTTGAAAAATATAAAAGAAATTTTATTTTGATTCATGAGTATATTACAAGGAATGGATATGTTGATGTATTCATGTGCAAAAGAGGAAGAATGTATTCCAATTGGCATATCTTTGGCCTGGTTCGAAAATGATGTAGAACTCAACTATTATGTTCTCTCAGCTCCGATGTTTCCTCAGTGTTGAATAGCATTTATTCCAAAGCTATCAAGAAGCTTGTTGTGGCTCATGTTTGTGGATGATACCTCAAGTGCTCAGCTTGAGACATGCTTGATTATGCTATTTTTGTACTCTATCTCTTGAGTTAATCCTTGTGCTAAGTTTTGGCAGCATATGCATCATTAACATGCATCAAAAACAGTCATGCATTCACATTTTCTATCATGAAGTTTACTGTCAATCATATTTATCTTTCATTTAGAGTGTCTTTTAGGCAGAAAATACTCACTTTCCTTGAAATCCCCACTGAATTTGTTTCTATGTGGATAACATGTTTCAGTTATTCTGTTCAAAATGCTTATGAACAGAAATCCAGTGAGTTATTCCCTCACTTGATCCAGCCTTATTTGTCAGTTTCTTTCCATTTGGACATGGATTGAATTTCGGTCGTCGGATGATGAATGTTGAGAATGTGCACTTGTGTTTGCACCCTCAATCTTTGAAAAGAAAAGCAAAGTATTATTGATTCCTCCTCACCGTCAGTGGTACGTCGGTGCATCTCTTCTCACCTTCAGTGGAACGTTGGTGTATCTTGTTATCTTCATCGTCAGTGGTACGTCGATGTATTCATACCTTCAGTGGAACGTTGGTATATTTTATCGTCAGTGGTATGACGGTATATCTCTTCTCTACCTTTAGTGGAACGTTGGTAGCTCACCTTTAGTGGAACGTTGGTGTATCTTGTTATCTTCATCGTCAGTGGTATGTCGATGTATTCATACCTTAAGTGGAACGTTGGTATATGTTATCGTCAGTGGTACGACAGTATATATCTTTTCTACCTTCAGTGGAACGTTGGTAGCTCACCTTTAGTGGAACGTTGGTGTATCTTGTTATCTTCATCGTCAGTGGTACGTCGATGTATTCATACCTTCAGTGGAACGCTGGTATATGTTATCGTCAGTGGTATGACGATATATTTCTTTTCTACCTTCAGTGAAACGCTAGTGTATCTTGTTATATTTTCATCGTCAGTGGTACGTCGATGAATTTCTATTCATATCATCAGTGGAACGATGGTGTGTTTTCTTTTAGTGAAAGATTGGTATCTTGATTATCCAGTGAAAGGTGATATATTTTCTCATCCCCAGTGAAAGAGGATGCATTCCTTCTCCACCTTCTTTGAAAGTGGTGCATTTTCTCATCCCCAGTGAAAGGTGATGCTTTAACCTCTGGTGCGAAAGGTTTTCCCCAGTGAAGTTTCTTTCCCAAAAAAGTTTCATTTCTCCAATAAAGTCTTGTTTTCCCCAGTGGAGTTCTTCCCGCAAGACATTTGTTTTCCCTAGTGGAATTCCTTTTCCTCCCCAGTGGTGTTTCGTTTCATCATCATCATATACATTCATTAAACATTGCATTGCATCTTAGGATCAAAGATTATGTGTTTATATATTTAAGTCTCTTCAATCTCGTCAAAACAAAGATTTGCAATCATCGTATCTCCTAATCGAAGAAACTTAAATAGGGGCATCTGTCATACCCCAATTTTTGACCCTAAGATCATACATCATGTACATCCCAATCATTAATCAAGAGCTTCACTTTGAAGTTCTGTTTTTCGGTGTTTTGCTCGCTTCGTCTCTGAGAGGAACTATCAGGCACCTAATTCTGTTTAATTTGCTTTATACTATTCAAAATCCAAAAATATGCATTTTTGTCTCCTTTGTTTGTATTTTGCAGGAGAGAGGTTGAGCAAGAATCAAAATAGTGCAAGAAGAAAATTTTTTGAAAATTTGAAGGTGGAAATCGATTTACCCATATGGGAAATCGATTTCCTGGGGCGAAAATTCAAAAAATAGAGAGGGAAGCATGACATCATTTTGGCACCTATTTTCTTTGATCATTTTTGTCACTTTACCAATTTTCCACCTCACCAAAATTAATTCCCTTCATTAAACCCATTTTAATCCCATTTTACCAATTAAACATCATTTAAACACAAGATTAATTACCAAGTGCACAATGACCAAATTGCCACTACTCTTGCTACAATCCTATAAATAGAGGCCTTCACCTCTTCATTTGACAAGCTTGGAGAGCCAAAGAAATTCTTACATTTTCACTTCTCATTGTTTCCAAAACCCTCACCCAAAGTTCATTTTCATAGAATTAGTAAGATTCACCTCGAATCTTGCTAGTTTTGAACTAAACCTTCTTCATTTCACTCTTTTCTTTGCTTGTTCATCTCCAATTTAGAAGGATCTACTCATTTGATGCTTGTTCTTGAAAGCTACTCCAACAATTTGTTCAAGTAGTGGTAAAATTCTAAACTCTAAAATGTAGATCTTTGTTGCTTGTGTTCAATGCATCTTTGATGCTACATTGGTCCTATTTGATGGTGAATTGATGGAAATTTCGTGCTCCAATTGATCTGTGATCATAAAGTGTTTGTATGTCTGCTTAAATCAAGTTTTATGCTTCTTAATGCTGTTTTTTGAAAACTGTGCGCAGGAAATCGATTTCCTACAGAGGGAAATCGATTTCCACTCTGTTTTTGCGCCAGATTTGAAAATCTACACTCAGGAAATCGATTTCCCACAGGGGTAAATCGATTTCCACAGAGGAAGAATATTTTTTTTTTGCTTTTTCTATGCTTGTTTTGACTTCCTTCTTTCTCTACTTCATTAATATCATTGGATCTAGGATGTTGATAGGTTTGAAATGACCAAATCCATAATATTAGATGAATGATATTAACGATAGTGTGAGTTGATTGGCTTTATGCATTTTATTCTTCTTCTCCTTCTTTTTTTTTTCTTTGGATCGATGAAAGTCTTAATACCTTGAGAATTCTTATGGATTTTTGGTAAAGACTAGATCGTTACCTATTTTCTTTTCGTGCGGTATTGGTTTCGGAGAGTGATCTATATATCACTTCTCTCGCATGCATTAGCACATAAAGTTTTGACCGGCCTCGTTGTAGGGTGATTTCTACATAAATCACTTGGCGATCTGCTTAACATAGCGCAATATTTCGTGTCCGAATAAAAAAAGATCAAACATGGAAGAGAATTGTATGCGGTTGATTTAAGACTTATGGAGGTTTATCGTGAAGTCGCTATGATTTTATCAAGCTTCTGATAAATGTCCATTGAATTTAAATCCGAGAACATCCTTCACTCACCATCGATCTTTATTACTAACTTTGATAACATACTTGACAAGTTTCAAGATGGTTATCTTTAACATCTAACAATTGACTTTAATTTCCGCATTTTATTATATTGCTCTTTATATTTTTCGCTTTATTGCTTTATTTTATCATTTCATCATGTTTATGTTTCCGCCATTTTCTCTTTGTCCATTTGGACGTTTACACTCTGCTATTTTCTCTTTGTCCATTTGGACATTTTGTTTATGTTTCCGCTATTTTCCTTTTGTCCACTTGGACCATACTCTACTTTTATGCTAAAACACTAATAAACAACAAAAACCTAAAAAACACATAAGGCTCTCTTTTGGACTATTGGTTACTATCCCGAACATTTTGGAGACTTGGACTTATGGACTTAGTACCTCTGGACCCTTATTCTGTTGTTACTCTGTGGTTATTCTGTCTGTCTGGCATTGGATTGTTGTCTGTTTGTGTATGCAGGTATCTCCTTGAAAGCCCTTGATGGTTAATTCCAAGGCGTTGTGATAAGGATTGTACCCAAAAACAGCTGTTACTCTGCCCGATTTTCGTCAGAATTTTAGTGTGCTTAATGCAAAGTGGTGCTAAAGATAATAAGTTCATCTGGATCCCCAACTGATAATGTGTTGGTTTAGTTCTAATATTCCAAAGGATGGGAAATCTACCTTGACGCTTAATGTCAAGTGTTGGCTTCTTATTTCGGTTAGACCGTTTCTTTCCTTAGCTTTTATTTTACGCACTAGGATAGCCTCTTCATCTCCTCCCCTTCTTAGATTTTCAAAATCTTCTCCCTTTTTCCAAAACCCTATTATGTTTGTAAAACCTCTTTTAAAACCTTTCTTTAAAGATATCTTTTTCCCTTACTGGCTTTTCTTCAAAAGTTTAGACACGATTAATTGTTGTAGTGAGTTGCGATACCCCACGATTTTGAAATTGATTGATATAATGAGGTTTTTTCCGTGTGAGAGAGCTAGTGGCATACTCGTTGATTTCTATCCGAGTTGGAGCCCTTCTTTCATTTGCGATGCAAAGAACTCATTTGTTCTCATGCTCAAGATCAATGGCTGAGTATTTCTCTCCGACGATGATAAGGTGTTTATCCCTTTTAAAAATTGTTTTCCCTTTAAGCGGAACTACATTAGCTCTGACTTCTCCATTGCACCGAGGAGGTATGTAGGCATAAGATTTAATGTCTTGCCGAGCTTATTTTAAAAATAAAACAAACCCTTTTTTGGCACACACGACACATATTTTCAAAAAGGTTCTTGTGGAGTACCCCAGATATGAGGGGTGCTTAAAACCTCACCCTTGTATAATCAACACCCGTACCTAAGATCTCTTTCTTGTTTTAAACTTCGGGTTTTCTTTGTTCTTTTCCCTTTTCCTTTGGAAACAATAAAGCGCGGTGGCGACTTTCACTGAAATATTGAGTTAAGTCAATCCTATGGCTTCGATCTCAGATATTCCCTGCTACAAGTATGAGAGAAATGAGGTGGTGTTTAAGCACACTAGACCGAGTATGAATATTCCCCGCAGGATTAAAGATAGAGTAATGAATAGGAGCCTCTTGTATAGGAAGCTAAGCAGACATGTTATCATTAGTAGTGATAGCTTGATATAAGTGTTTTTGATGTTTTTGTCTCTTTAGAGGCCTGGATCTAAGATCGGCTTGTATTACCTGTTTTTGGAATTAATAAAAGTTTATTTTCTCTAAAAAAAATTGATACTAACAAATAAACTATAAAACATCTATTACTACTACTTATCTACTATCTACCTATAACTATTCAATTGGACAAACGATCTAAATTGTCTTTTCACCAAAATTTAATTGCACTACAAAAAGGTCATTTTCGTAACTAACAAATTAACCATGAACTTTAAATTTGAACTAATGAGAGAATGACAAATGGTACATTATGTCAAAGAAACTAACAAGTGTCACTTTGTCAGTGGCCACATTTCTTATTTCAAAATCACTCCTCTCTTCTTCCTCCTCATTCTGTTCTCTCTCTCTCTCTCTCATATTCTCTTCTATCTCCTTTTACATGAAACTCTAAAACTGCCGTAGTCACCAAAATTGAAGCAAAGAAAGAGCTGAAAAAGAGAACAAGAAATGGAATTAGGGTTACGATCGATAACTAGAGATCCAACAATTAATAGAGAGAGTGGTGAAGAACTGATGTACGTCTTACCCGACGTCTACATAGCCCTGGCCAATCTTCCTCGCGAATCACCACACACTCTCTACATTACAACCAAGTAAGTAAAACTCTGACACATTCCCTCATTCATTCAAATTCATAAATCATGATTCTTGCGGTTGTTTATTTGGGTTATTATTGGTTTCACAAGAAAGTGTTATGGGTTAGTGATGCTGATAAATCTAAAGGATACACTGTTGATTTCTTATCGATTTCTCTTCATGGTATTTCTAGAGATCCTGATGCTTATTTTTGGAATATGCCTTAAAACCTTTGTTGACGAAGAGAAAGAAAACATATTTCGAGATTGTCAAGAATTCAGAAAGCCGAAAAGTAATCTGGTTCGAGTGATTTACGGTATCGGGTTCGGTTCGGTTCATTGATCCATTCATTAATGTTAGAATATTTTATATTATTTTGGAGATCATATAAGTTAATATAAAAAGATATTATAAGATATTTATAATATTCTAAAAGATATTATAAGATATATTTATAATAGTCTAAAAGATATTATAAGATATATATTTATAATAGTATAAGAGATATTATAAGATATTTATAATATTTGAGAGATATTATAAGATTATAATAATATATTTTATTCTAACAATTAAGGAGATATTTTTGGGATTTGGTATGGATTTATTGGATTTTGGCTATTATAAATATATATCTCTTCTATTATTATAGTGTGACAATCTTAGAGCTTACAGCAACAAGGGAGAATAAGGGTTTAGGGAATTCCAAGGAAAATCTTAGAAAGGCAAAGGTTTTTGGAAAATCTTAGAAAGGCAAAGGGGATTGGGAAATACTTCTAAACACCTTGGGTTTGAGTGATTCTTATATTGAGAGTTGGAGAGGTTGGGAAACACTTGGGTAGAAAATAGGGTTTTTTCTTGTAACTCATTTGTAATCTTTTGTAACAACTTTATGAGTATAGTGAATTGGAGAGCAGCTCTCTCCCCCAGAGTAGATCGTTTGATCGAACTGGGTAAACAAACCTTTGTCTTTTTCTCGCCTTATTCTGTTATATTATCTGTGTACGAATTATTATTGCTGTAGACCATTTATGTTGGTTGCTACTTTTCTTTGCCTCACAAATTGATATTAAATTTTGTCATAATTAACAACAAGATTCACAATACTTATTATGTTATGTGTCTCTATACTCAGGTAACTTATACATTATAACCATTCTTTGTGTTTCACTTTTGTTGTTATTTTGATGTATTTTATAACATGGTCTATAATTTTTGATGTTGTTGTCTTCTTCCCTTTATATTTGTATATTGTCAATCAATTTCAGTTTCTTTGGGATTTGATTTAGGTTTCTTGGAAATGAACTATTCTGATCACTTGATGAAGTTAGTGTTTCTTGAGTTATGAATTCGGTTATGCTCAATCATTCAAATAAAACTTATTTACAACTAATTATTTCAGTTATTTTCCTCAAATAAATGTAGGATTTGGAGCTGTTTGGAATACTACTATTGGTCTTGAGAAGAAAGCAAATCAGGTAGCTCCATTGCTATTCTTTCATTTTTAAGCAAATTCATATGAATAGTTTTCGTATGTTATAATTCTTTTACTTTCTTTATATGCAGCTTACAAATTTTCTTTATATGCAGCCTATAAAAAAATTTATATGCAGCAAACTTATAAAGGAATTGGTTAGTACATGAAAGAGTTTTTCATTCTTTACTTTCTATATATGTAGCCTACAAATTTTTATCTTAATTTTGGTTTTACTTCTTCATAACAAAGTTACAGAGATGATTTGGAGTCTCTAGGCTATATTCTTTTGTACTTTTTAAGAGAAAAGTGTGTCTTGTCCTATTGATTCTACTTTCAACAATTCTTGCGAGTATCGATTGTTTAAGATTTTTTAGGTAAATGTCGGACTTAATTGTTTGGTCCTTGCATTTTAGCCTTCCTTGGCAGGGTCTGCAAGCTGCCACGAGAACACAAAAATACGAAAAGATTTGCAAAATGGAGTTATCAATTCGCGCTGAGGTATGTAGATTATGGTTTCCCCATTCGCGATTAAACATAAATAAAAATAATTTTCTCACTATGAATTTTTGGTTCTAAGGTACTTTGCAAGTCATATCCCGTGGAGATTCTAGGCTATGTCTCTTTGCTCTTAAGCGAATAAATCTATTTTTTTTTATAAATTTTGCAGGCCCTGGATATTTTTGTTTGGTTCATGTCAATTTGGCTCCTATTCTCAACGTTGTTGGCGAACAAGTATGTTGTAAAACATGTCATCATGTCAGTTTGGGTTATATTGAGATGGAAAGCTGGTATGGAATTGCTTTTTCTTAGATGATACTACTCACATTCAGGTGCCTACTCCATCCTTTTTCGTTTTGTCTATATTTACTTTTATGTGAAACCGATACATAACTAATTTGCTTGGTTCCAGGTTCACATGGAATCAGACATCCTAATAAGTCATATGAATATTGTTATTCCTAAACCTCAAATTCCAACGTGGTTCAGCAAACAAAATGAAAGTAGTTCAATAAGTATCTACCCATCATCCATTAAGCATGACAAGAATTGGATAGGTTTTCAATGTAAATGGTGTGGGATCTATCCAAATATTCCCATACGTCTTGGAAAAGATCTGGTCACAGTTGATTTATATCACCTGTTGCTAATGTTTTTCAGTAGGGAGGAATTTCTTGGTATCATAAGTGATATAATAGAGGGATTGGATGATATTAATGGTATTGAATTGAAAGATATAGTTGATCAGTCCCTTGGTATGCACTTGGAGGTAAAAATTTGTGGTTATCCTTGAATATTTAAGGAGGATCTGGAACAATTAAACCCGCAAATGATGTACAGTGGAAAATCGTCATTTCAACCATATTATTGAACTGATTGATGAAAAACCCAAAAATTCAATAGAATCAGTTTGATATTTTGTATTTTAAAGATGATAATATGCTGGTTTTTTTAGTTCTCTTTTTATGCTATCGTCAACATTAACGTGCATTGTTAATAAAGTGATAATGAACATGCTCGTTGATTATCTCTAATGATCACTTTTGTATATTTATATATTCCAATTGAATTTATAAGATGATTATTTATTTTTTAATTAAATAATTTATTCCAAATTTTCATGTAAATTTAAATATAATTTTTATGGTATCAAATAAATTTACACGAGGGATATTTATAAATATAAATTTATCAAATCCAGTGAATTTTGTCGTTAAAATTTATTATTTTCACAAGTCACTACCACCACAATACATTTTTAACCTTTAACATAAAAGATGCTATAGATTTAAGATATTAGTTTTTAACCAACTTTGTATTTGAAAACTAGATTTGATATAATTTTTATTAACGTGAATTTTATCAGTGAAACTCGCTATTTTTACGAGTCACTATTATTATGATACATTTTTTAGTTTAATCAACAAAATATTTATACATAATAATTATGAATGAACTTACCCGTGCGGACACATGAGTCTTCTATTACTTAGTTATAAAATATAAAATGTTACATTACCAATTTCACATTTTTGAAAAACTCTAAGGGTCCGTTTGGAATAAGAGAAATTGAAGCGAAAGAAATAGGGGAGAGAGAAGTAGGGGAGAGATGAGGCATTTTTTCTGTTTGGAACAACACATAATGAGTGCGGAGAGAATAAGATCCCGTGGGTCCCACCCCTTTTCAAGTTCTCTCCAAAATGGGAAGAAAGGAGTATAGATATGAGAATTTCCCATTATATCCTTTTAATTAATGCAGGAAAATTAAAATAATTTATGGTGTGCACCGAAACTGGACATTGATTTTTTTTTTCCAATTATATAGGCTAGCTGTATATTTATCTAATTGCAATTTTTTTATTATAATAATTTAATAATAACAACTAATGCAATGTAGTATTTTATAAATATTAAAATACAAAAGTTTAAATGAGTTAAATTGCAAATTTAAATATTAAATTTATTTATATTAAAATTATTATTTAATAATATCAAATATATATATATATATATATATATATATATATATATATATATATATATATATATATATATATATTCAAATAGTTTATTTTCTTTAATCATTTAAAATTATATTAACAAAATTAAAATGAAAATCACATTTAAATAACATAATTATATGAAGGATATTTTTGTCATTTTAAAAATTAAACACATCTCTTTCTCTTCTATTTCTCACTTCTTTCTCTTCTACCAATCAATATATCAAATCTACTCTACTTCTCTCATACTTCTCTCTTTTCACACTCTTTCTCACCTATTTCTCTCTTCACAACTTCTTCTCTCAACCAAACAGGCCATAAAGGTTAGAGATCAAAAGAAATTGCCAATGATTTTATAAAAAAGAAATCCAAATAAAACAATTACAAAAGTTAAAACAAACAAATGTCATATTTATATTTATAAAGATTAAAAATATATTTAAATAATAACATATTTTAAATATTACTAACATTTATACTTAATATATAGTTTCAAATTTTAGAAGTGAACAACCATGCAAAAGCATGGTGTTAAACTAGTTATAACTTATAAGGGTGGAAAAAGACTAACTTAAACTAGAATTTTCATGAATGGATTAAATTTGGTTTATTTTATTTTTATTTTTATTTTTGGTTCCTTTATTTTAGCTCATTCATCAAACTAATCTATTTTAAGTTAAAATAGTTTGTCTCCTTTCACATTTTACACTTAAATTTTAAAGCGTGTATATTTTTTAATGACGTGTGATTTATAGAACGTGACAAATTATAACATAAAGTCTTTGTAAAATATAATAAATTAATAATATTAAACAAAACATTGTCAATTTTGAATGCAATAATGTCAGATGAAAATAACATTTATTTGAATAAAAAATGACAATTAATTTTGTAAATGAATTAAAAATAATTATAACCTAATAGTCGATAAAAGCATATTGTGTTAATATGAAAAAAAGGGTTTTGTCTATTTTTAAAAATATAATTTTTTAGAACAAAATTTTATTTTAGTTATTCTAAAAAATATTATTTTTAAATTTCGCAACATTCCTTCAGGCTCGAGTTCCTACACACCCTTAAAGCCCAAATTAAGATGACCCATAATTATATTTGACAAAACTTTTCCAAAGCACCTAAAAGAAGTTGACTCTGCTCAATAATAATCAACAAATATTGTCTTTTAATAAAAGTTATAAATAACTTTATATATAATATAAGAAAATTAATGGCTATGGAAAAGTCTACAATACCCTTATCTGATTTTTTGTCACCACATTAAAATTGTGGTTATTTGGTCTTTGCATCATAAAATTATTAATTTTATTATTAAAATAAGACAATCATTATATTTTATCAAACTTATCAAATTTCTCTTCATTCTCTATTTTTTTTTCTTTCATCACTTTCTCACTTCCTTCTTAAAAAAAAACATATTTATTGATCTATATATTTTTTTTTTTTTTTTTTTTTTTGGTTTATAACCACCGGTTTAGTCCGGTTCGGGGGTCAGTTCTGGCATCAAGTGGTTCCAGCCCCCTCCCGATCGTAGTTGCGGGGGATCGAACCGTGGTCCTCCCTACCAAGTTCAGCGCCAATCACCACTGAACCAACTAACGATTGGTATTGATCTATATATTTTAATATACTAAAATGGTATTTATAATCCAATTATTTTTTATTAAAAAATAGTATACAGAAAAAAAATTAATCAAAAAATCTATTATTGATCTAAATATTTTTTATATACGAAAATTTAATATTGATCCAATTTTTTTTTGTAAATGATACTTAAACAAAAATAATATGTGTATACGAAAAATAGTATTTATGATCAAAATATTTTTTATTCAAAAATGATATACGGGAAAAAATCTACTATTGATCTAAATTGTTTTATATACTAAATTTACTATTGATCCAAATATTTTTGTAAATGATACCTAAACAAAAATGAATTCTTTATACGGGAAAACAATCTATTATTGATCTAAATATTTTTATATACAAAAAATGTTATTTATGATCCAAATATTTTTTATCTAAAATGGCATAAGCCAAAAAATCTATTATTGATCTAAATATTTTTATATACGAAATTTACTATTGATCCAAATATTTTTGTAAATGATATCTAAACAAAAATGAATTCTTTATACGGGAAAACAATCTATTATTGATCTAAATATTTTTATATACGAAAAATGTTATTTATGATCCAAATATTTTTTATTCAAAAATGGCATAGGCCAAAAAATCTATTATTGATCTAAATATTTTTATATACGAAAATTTAATATTGATCCAAATATTTTTGTAAATGATACCTAAACAAAAATAATATTTGTATACGGAAAAAAAATCTATTATTTATGAAAAATAGTATTTATGATCCAAATATTTTTTATTCAAAAATGGTATACGGGAAAAAATCTACTATTGATCTAAATATTTTTATATACAAAATTTACTATTGATCCAAATATTTTTGTAAATGATACCTAAAAATAAATGAAGTATGTATATGGGGAAAAATTTACTATTGATATAAATATTTTTATATACGAGAAATGGTATTTATGATCCAATATTTTGTATCCAAAAATGGTATACGGAAAAAAACTTATTATTGATGTATATATTTTTATATATGAAAATTAAATTTTGATCCAAATATTTTTGTAAATAATACCTAAAAATAATAATATTTGTATACAGAAAAAAATCTATTATTTACGAAAAAATGGTATTTATGATATAAATATTTTTTATTTAAAAATGGTATACGGGAAAAATCTACTATTGATCTAGATATTTTTATATATGAAATTACTATTGATTCAAATATTTTTGTAAATGATACCTAAACAAAAATGAAGTCTGTATACGGGAAAAAATCTATTATTGATCTAAATATTTTTATATATACGGGAAATGATATTTATGATCAAATATTTTTTATTCAAAAATGATATACGAGAAAAAATCTATTATTAGTCTAAATATTTTTATATAAAAAATAATCAATTATTTATCTAAATATTTTTTTTCTTTTTTAACATTTTATTTGAAATAAATGATGTATCCAAATGCGTGTAATATAACAGAACTCGTGCGTATGCACGGATTTGTTACCAGTTTTGTCAGAAAATAAATAATTGTATTTTATATTCCTTGCACTTGATGTTATCTGAATCTTTATTACCCATTTTATACTTCATAAAAGCCATATGGTGGAATTTGCGGTGTTATTCAAGTAGATCTTGAGAGGAAAATTCATCTGATTTGAAAATAATTATTTATTAATTGATTTGGATTTTCTATGATTAGTTAAAAAATTTAATTCAATTTAATTTAATTCAATTTAATTTGAGACCGTTTTAGTTATCAAATTAAGAATTATAGTTTTTATTAATATTAATATTATAAAATAATAGTTTTGAAATACCATATAACACATAAATTATAAAAAATTAAAATCATAAAATGAGAATAATCAATTTTGTTTGAAATAATTGAATTATTAAAAATAAATTGATAAATTAAATTAAAATTTAATATTAAAAACAATTAAATAAATTAATAATAAATTAATATAATATTATATCATACAAATAAAAAATAAATAAGTATTAAATATATACATGTAATCTAATTTAGATAGATTTTTGAAAAATTATTTCAAAATTTAATACAATATGAACGGTTTTTGTAAAAGAGAACCTGGTGGCGAATCTGAGTAAGAGTGTAAAATCATAAAGGTCAGAAGTGGTCATGGTGGCGAATTTGAGAACAGATTCTTTGAGATTTATTTTAAAGAAAATGGTATTGCCCATGATTTCTCTTGCCCTAGAACTCCACAGCAAAATGGAGTTGTAGAGCGAAAGAATAGGACTCTACAAGAAATGGCCAGAATCATGATCAACGAGACCAATATGGCTAAGCAATTCTGGGCAGAAGCAATAAATACTGCATGTTATATTCAGAATAGAATCTCCATAAGACCTATTCTTAATAAGACTCCTTGTGAATTGTGGAAGAACAGAAAGCCCAACATTTCTTATTTTCATCCTTTTGGATGTATTTGTTATATTCTGAACACTAAAGATCATTTGAGTAAGTTTGATTCTAAGGCACAGAAGTGTTTTCTTCTTGGATATTCTGAACGCTCAAAAGGCTTCAGAGTATACAATACAGAAACATTGATTGTTGAAGAATCAATCAATATCAGATTTGATGATAAGCTTGGTCTTGAAAAGCCAAAGCAGTTTGAGAATTTTGCAGATATTGAAGTCTCTAACTCAGAAGCTGAAGAACCCAGAAGCAAAGTGTCAGAAGATCAAGTTGCTGCTTCATTAGAAAATCTCATAATTTCTAAAGAACCAACTATCAGAAGATCTTCTAGACTCACCTTTGCTCACTCAAAAGATGTTATCCTTGGGAAGAAAGAAGATCCTATCAGAACCAGATCATTCCTTAAGAACAATGCAGAATGTCAATTTGGTCTAGTATCTCTTATCGAGCCAACTTTTGTTGATCAAGCTCTGAAGGATGCTGACTGGATAATTGCCATGCAAGAAGAACTCAATCAGTTTACAAGGAATGACGTGTGGGATCTTGTTCCTAGACCAAAATGATTCAACATCATTGGAACCAAGTGGGTCTTGAGAAACAAGCTGAGCGAAAAAGGAGAAGTTGTAAGAAACAAAGCCAGACTGGTTGCTCAGAGCTATAGTCAGCAAGAAGGCATTGACTATACAGAAACCTTTGCACCAGTGGCCAGGTTAGAATCTATTCGCTTATTAATTTCTTTTGCCACTCAAAATAACATCACTCTATATCAGATGGATGTTAAGAGTGCCTTCTTAAATGGTTATATAGATGAGGAAGTATATGTCCATCAACCTCCTCGTTTTGAAGACTCTAAGTCTCCAGAACATGTTTTCAAATTAAAGAAATCATTGTATGGCCTGAAGCAAGCTCCTAGAGCTTGGTATGAAAGATTAAGTTCTTTCCTTCTGGATAATGGTTTCACTAGAGGACAAGTGGATACTACTTTCTTTTGTAAAACCTTTAAAAAGGATATTTTAATTTGCCAAATTTATGTTGATGATATTATCTTTGGAACCTCTAATGCTACACTTGGAAAGGAGTTTGCTAAGTCTATGCAGGCTGAGTTTGAAATGAGCATGATGGGAGAACTCAAGTACTTTCTTGGGATCCAGATCAATCAAACTTCTGATGGAACATATGTTCATCAAACCAAGTATGTGAAAAAACTTCTGAAGAAGTTTAATCTTTCAGAAAGCAAAGAAGCAAAAACTCCTATGCGTCTAACGTGTGTTCTAGGTAAGGATGAGGTAAGTAAGAAGGTAGATCAGAAGCTCTACAGATGTATGATTGGATCTCGTCTATATCTTACTGCTTCTAGACCTGATATTTTATTCAGTGTTTGTCTGTGTGCAAGATTCCAATCAGATCCTAGAGAATCTCACTTAACAGCTGTTAAGAGAATTCTGAGGTATCTGAAAGGTACTACTAATGTTGGTTTAGTCTACAGAAGATCTGAAGAATACAACTTAGTAGGATTCTGTGATGCTGATTACGCTGGAGATAGAATTGAAAGGAAAAGTACTTCTGGAAGTTGTCAATTTCTTGGAAGTCACCTGATCTCCTGGTACAGCAAGAAGCAAGCTACCATTGCCCTTTCTACAACAGAAGCAGAATATGTTGCTGCTGGGTGTAGTACACAGATGCTCTGGATGAAGAGTCAGCTAGAAGATTGTCAGATTTATGAGAGTAACATTTATATCTTCTTTGATAATACTTCTGCTATATGTTTATCTAAGAATCCAATCTTACATTCCAAAGCTAAACATATTGAGATTAAACATCATTTCATTAGGGACTATGTTCAGAAGGGTGTTCTATCTTTAAACTTTGTTGATACAGACCATCAATGGGCTGATATCTTTACAAAACCCCTTGCTGAAGATAGGTTTAAGTTCATTCTGAAAAATATCAGTATGGATTTATGCCCAGAATGAAAGGATGAGAAGTTCTAATATATGGACTAGATTTGAAATGATAAGTTTATTTTTTTTCTTATAAGAAGTTCTGATTGTTAGTCAGTTAGATATTCTGATTCTGTTATTACTAACGTTTCATATGTCTAAGTTGATTCAGAATCTCTTTTAAAGCAAAACAGCTGTCACCAGCTTTTCCAAAAGATGAACACCTGTTCACTCTAAAGGGACAAGCATGCATGCAGTTGTTGAGACGCCGCCCTAGGTAACTGTGCAAATCATTTCAAATATCACGTTTTACCCTAACGTCACTCAAGATTAAATGCATTTGATTTTTTTTCATTCAGAAACATATTGCATTTCATTTCAAATCCGTGCCTATATAAACTCATCTCCATAACATTTCATCTCTTTACATTCTCTCTCTTTGTCCGTTGTCTATTTTTGTTCATCTCTCTCATTTTGCATAAACCCTAGTTACTAAACCTGAATCTCAGTGTGAATCCATGGCTTCATCTTCGAATGTTCAACGCAAGGTATCATCGCAACTTCAAGTTCAACAAAAGCTATCTGTATTTACTCCTTTGAAGTCTTGTTCAATTCCTTTTAATGAACTGGAGGTTCTCTGCGAAACAATGGTGGATTTTGAAAATCTTATGGTACATGATTTCAAAACCAAAAATGCTATGCTGGTACAAGAATGGTCAAACTACTTTGAAAGGTTGATTGGACCAGTTTATCCTATATTGGTTAAGGATTTCTGGACACATGCAACGGTTACTTCAACTGCTACCATCTCCTCAGTGCTAGGGCATGAAGTTGTTGTGACTGAGAAACTGATAAGGAAACTATATGGTCTTGATGGTTTGGATGGAATCTCTGGTGCTCTTCATGGAAGAACTGATTGGGAAAAAGTTGATCGAGAGTTGTTTACTTCTGGTATCGCCTCTACTTTCACCACTGCCTTGAAGCCTTCCTACAGAGTATGGGCTGAGATCATTCTGGGATCTCTCTATCACAGAAAATCATCAAGCGCTACTACCTATGTAAATCAGGATCAGAAGTATATATTATTCTGCATTTAAAAAGGTATGAGAGTTAATCTACCACACATTCTTTTTCAACATCTGAAGACTACTATTGAAGAATCAAGAGATGAAGAAGGTCAGAAGAATCCCAAACTCAAGAAGAATACTATTCCTCTTGGAAGGATGATTTCAGATATTCTGATTGATAGTGGCTTGATAGATGTTCTGAGAACAGTTGGCCCATCTAAAAACTTGACTGCTATCCAAGGGGTCATTCTGAATGCTCAGACTTTAAAAAGGATGCAGCTGATTGAAGAAGTGACCACTCCTTCAACAATGTTTCCAGATATTCTGACTAGAAGAACTCCTGTTGTGGGTATTTCTCACATGTTCAAAGAGGAGCTAGACAAATCTGTTAAACGCTATCTGAAGTCATGCGTTAAAGCTCAAACTTCTGTTGATCCTGCTTGGATTCTAGGAAGAACTCTTCCATCTCTGGATGAGTTAAGAAAGAAGGAACAAAAGAAGAAAGAAAAGAAACTGAAGAGAAAGGCCACAGAAGAAGTCCCTGATTCTAAGCAAGCTAAGAAGCAGAAGAAACCCAGAGAGTCTCTCAAACCTAAAAGAACTGATGATAAGCTTGAGAAGCTCATTCGTAAAATTTACCATTCTTCTGGCCGTCCCCCTCAGAAAAAGCCTCCTCCTTCTGTCACTCTATCTTCTTCCATAACCACAAACAGAAACCAACCACTTCTTTCTACACCTGTTCTAAACCCTCAACCACAAAATGATATCTCTCCCCATCTTCCTTCTGAAAATATTCTCTCAACCACCTCCACCACATATTCTTTATCTTCTACCACCCCTGCTTTGTTCTCAAGAGAATCAAAACCCTATAGTCTTCTTTACCCCGATTATTGTTTCACTTTCAATCCTCCTGAACCCTCTATTAATGCTTGCTATGACCTGTTGATGTGTAAGGTCAGAACTGGATTGGAGACTCTGAAAGCTGCTCATGAGTCCAAGATGGATCATGTTGTTCTTCGCAAGTTATGGAAAGTCTTTAAGAAGGATATTCAGACTGATTTTCTGAACATCCAGAAGAGATGCTTGGCTGAAAGTACTGGATCCTCTGGCTATTTTTTGGAGTTAGATGATGGTAAGTACTATCACCCCATCAGGAGTTGGAAATCTCTTGAAGAGAAGAAATTTGTTGATGAGCTTGAAGAAGTTCATCCTTTGTCTATGGTTGTATGGAAGCCTAGCTATCATGTTCTGATTGGAGATTTTATGTTCTTATTCAACTGGTTAAGGGAGAATCCCTCTGCTAAGGCACCAAATATGGTATATCCAGAAGTTGAATACCCATCAGAACCTGTTGCTCCTACACCTCCTCAGAATTTGGCTGAAATTCTTCTGGCTTTAGAGAATCCAGATTCTGAAATCCTTTCTTCTATATATGCTGAAGATGCTTCTGAGGCAGAAGCTGATGCTAAGAAAAAAGCTATAGAGAATCATCCTGATATGCTATCTCCTCTTAAGGAAAATCAAGCTGATGTTCTCATGATCGATGCGGCTGCTGAGACTCCTCTTCTGGATAATAGTTTTGATGCTTCTTCTGTTGGACCTTCTGTTCTGATGAACACCATGAAGGCTCTTCAACAGAATCAAGTTGATCTTGCTTCTCGTCTGGACAAGCATGAGGAAACTCACAATGAGTTCATATCTTTTATGAAGACGCATACTGAAAGCACTACTGAGATTCAAAACCTTCTGGCCAAGATAGCTTCAAAGCTAGGCTAGTCGTAGTGTGTCTTAGTCTTAGATGTCTTCTTGTTTCTTGCATCTGTTTTTTGCATCTGCTTCTATTCCTCTTGTATATTTCTGATATATTTTGTTAATCAATGAAATATTATCTTCTTCACTTTATGTTGTTTTATCATATGAATCTTTTTAATGCTTTTTGATGTTATGATAAAAAGGGGGAGAAACATGATAATTGATTTGATTTATTATATCAGTTGTTGGGATTAAGTCTCAATATTCCTAACATTATTTGCAAGCTCTATGTCTTTGAGAATTTTCTGTAGGATTGAAGATATTCTGAAAAAGCTCAACATCAGAAGCAAATACATGAGGAAAGGCAATTCTATAAAGAAGCATGCTCTTGAAAAATTGAAGCAAGCTCAGTGCTGGGAAGCTTCAAGATTAGAAGCAAGAAGAAGAATGATCTGATAGTCATTCGTAGAATGCTCTGATGTTCTCGGTTGAGAATACGCTCTGATACATTTTCTTCATCTTATATGCTCTGATAAATGTTATTCATTAAGAATGCTCTGATACATTCACGTTATGCTCTGATACATTCATGTTCTGATATTTTTTGGCTAGTATGGTCTGAAACATTTCAGGATGTAAAGATGCTTTGATGATGCTCTGATACATTCATGAATGTTCTGATTCAATCAAGCATGCTATGACAACTAAGAAGAAATTCAAAGCTCTGAAGCTGTCCTATGGATGCAAGAAGCAGAAGCTCTGAATATTCTGAAGTTCTAGGCAAATTCAAAGCTCTGAAGTTGTCCTATGGATGCAAGAAGCATAAGAACTTAAGATCAGAAGCAGAAGCACTGAAGTTCTTATGGTATCACGCTAAAGAACTTCAAAGTCAGAAGACAAGAAGATGCTCTACACTAAGCTGTAACTCTGATTCTGATTATTCAAACTTTGTATTCACAAAATCTGAAATCAGAAGTTAGTACTAGATGACAGGATATGAAGTCTAATCTCTAACGGACAAAAGGAACGTTAGAAGCTACAAAAGGCAGAGTCAGTAAAAGCATAGAAAAGCATGGCTCGAGGTAGTTGACAAAACAGTGAAAACATTAAATGCCAAGTTGTCCAGTCACGCAACGCATTAAATGCATTCCAACGGTCATCTTCTCAAACGCCTATATATAGTGAAGTTCTGATAAAAAGCAATATACAACTCTTGCAAGAATACCAAAACGCTGCTGAAATCAATACTTACGAACTTCATCTTCAACCTCACATTCTTTGTAATATTTAGTGAGGGTTAAGCTTAGAACTTAAGAGAAATATACAGTTGTGATTATAGCGTTTTAAGAAGCAAATTCATACTCTTGTAAACATTTATTTTACATTGATTTATAAAACGTTCCTAGAGTGATCAGTGAGATCAGTAGACTCTAGAAGACCTAGAAGTTTCTAAGTGGTGATTTCCTAGAGTGGTCAACGTGTGATCAGTATACTCTAGAAGACTTAGAGTGTTTCTAAGTGGATAACCATTGTAATCAAGATTGATTAGTGGATTAAATCCTTAGTTGAGGTAAATCACTCTAAGGGGGTGGACTGGAGTAGTTTCGTTAACAACGAACCAGGATAAAAATATTGTGTTCATTGTTTTTATCTTAAGAGTTTTTAAAGTTACACTTATTCAAACCCCCCCCCCTTTCTAAGTGTTTTTCTATCCTTCAACGTTTTCCAAACAACACACAATGACAAGGTATAAAATAGTTCAGTGTAGAAACTTAAAGAACACAAGTAATTGTTCACCCAGTTCGGTATACAACAATACCTACTCTGGGGGCTACCAAGCCAGGGATAAGTCCACTATGGTATTATCAATTCGAAGTACTATGCAAACAACCTCTGGTTCACACGTAAACAACCTCCGATTTATTACTTTCTCACTTAATCACTACCCGTGCTATACTTCTACCTAAGACTCACCTAGGTATGAGGCCCTCCTCAATCACCCTCAATCACCATCGTGATGATCAATTACAAAATATTAGAAGACACACTTCCAAAACACAGTCACTCAATGCTTAAAAGCTTATGAATGAACACAAAACTTTTAACTCAACAAAAACTCCAAACTCATCTCTCAAGATGATATTAGAGAGGCTTACAATAGACAAGACTGCACAAACCCTAACACAAACTACAATGTAAGTTCCTTGCAAATACTAGGTTTGACGCTTGCTATTTAAAACAATCTTCTAGACTAGACTTTGGCTTCAAATTGCAGCAGGGCACTCTAGAAAATACTCCACAATCTTCTCCTTGAAGATAGGTCTTCAATCATTAGTTTCCTAAATAATCTCCATATCTAGAAACCAATCAAATATCTTGAAAACAGAGACAATCTCTTATCCTTAAATCAAGCGCCACATAGGATTGCATAATATTCTACACCTGTACATAAAACCGACTTCAATAGATCCACATGTAACTTAACAGACACGATGTCAAATGGATCTTTCATAGGACATCTTTCTCGACATGTCTTATTTAGTTGAAGTGCATAGAACATCTTGTTTAACATGTTCCCTTAAGTTAATTTTACCAAATATAATGCCAACCATAACACAGAGAATTAACGATCTCCCCCTTTGGGTTATTTTGGCTAAAACAGCTTAACAACCTGATTTTTGAAAATAAATCAAACACAGAAACAATTTTCAGCCGTGTAGAGAACAATCAACAGAACTTCCATAATCAGAGATGCAACAGAAACAATGATCGCGACTTTACGTGTCTATTAGTCGGGATAACTGCAAGTGCACAGTCGTGTCGTGTAGTTTTAAAAGATATCGAATCCACAGGGACTATAAATCGATCTACCATTATCTAAAGTTACTATGTAAAGCTAAGGCTAATGATATTTGGATTGTTTATAAATGGGGAAAATAAAATCTTAAATCTAGGTAATATAATAATAAGCGGATATCAGTATGTAGTTCGTCTAACTTAGATGATCCGAAGTTCCATTGGCTATGGTTCTTATTTAATTAAAAATCTCTATTAACTATGTCATTTAAAAGTCCTCCTCTCAAACTCTCGCTCTGTTGATTTAGACTACTATCCTAACTCATAATGTACGCTCTCGCCATCCCATTAGATTTAGAAAAGCTTTTTGAAAATATCACAGTTGATAAAATGCTCATTTCATGAAGAGGTTATTTACCTAAATCTCCTAGTCTCAAACTCTCACTCTGTTGACTAGGATCATGCTAGTATTCCCTAACGTACGCTCTCGCTGTCCCGCGTCGGGTTTAAAAACACTTTTTAAAAATAAATAAATTCTAATTAGTTTTAATACGCTCTCGCTGTCCTTAAAACTAATGTTCTATGACTACTATCCAGTTAAAGATCTCAAACTCTCGCTCTATTGATTTTAACTTTTATCAGTTCTAAAATCTCAAACTCTCGCTCTATTGATTTTATAACTTTAGCATATTTAATTAGACACAAAACCAGAAACGAGTGATATTTAATAAAACATATTTAAGGCAACTTATTTCGGATCCCTACGGTTAAATTACTTTACATACCAATATCTTAATAAATTAGCCAGACATATTAATTGGATTAAGCATGCAATGATAAATTCGGTTTATAAATTCAGGCATATTAATTTGAACACAATTTATAATCATACACGAAATAAATGCGGTAAATAAAAACCTGAATAACATAAATCTGGAATAAATCATTAGATCTTCAAGTACTCGAACCTCCACCACAAGTCGGTTGAATTGTTCTTCGATAAATTCTTCGATCAAATAATAATAAAAACAAGGAAATAAAATACTATGATCTAACGTAAGGTTAGATCCAGTAAAAATTACACAATAGTTTTCGGTGTAGAAACTATTGTGAGAAAATAAATATCTGCCTAAAACTATGAAAAGAGAAAAAGAATAATAAATGGAAATAAGCTTCAATGCAGGAAAAGTAATGTTGGAATTGAAAATAGGAAAACTAGACGAAAGAAACTGTGGCTGAGACAAAGCCTGGTCCAACCCCTTTTATGTGAATATCCGGTTCTTTATATAGTGTTTCCTCCTAACTTCCATTTCCTTGAATCGTGGCCTTAATCTTCCAAAAATGTAGCCCTCTTTGACTTAGAGCGTGGCCTTTCTTCATTTCTTCCCCTTTTACTCCTTTTTTCAAGCGAGCCTTATAAACATTTAATTCCTGAAACACATTAAAATACCAGCATAATACCAACATAAAGCAACTTAATTAAAATAAAATAGGGAAATAATCTATGTAAATCAAGCCAAATATGTGATACATTTTCGCTTTATCAAATACCCCCACACTTAAACCATTGCTTGTCCTCAAGCAATCAACCAACACGGTAAAAGAAAATAATTAAGTGTGATTTGAAACAAGGGCATGACACAAATCCTAGTTATACGCGGTGCTAGGAAAATGTTAAATCGATAGGTACTAGATATCAACACCAAGGATACCGTAATGACACAATGTTTCAAAGACTCCCTCTTTATGCAAACCAATTCGAATTATGTCATTATAACTCAACCTATATCTCTCGTTTTTCTTTCGCTCTTTTTCATTCAAGTGCAATCACATTAAGCCCGTTATCCATACACTCACATAGTAGGGAAAATCGACTAGCGACTATGATCCTTTAGCACGGGGTTCTGGTTTTTAAGTGGTGCAACCCCATTTTTTCTAACTGCGATTGCGGGGGATCGGACCGTAGTCCGCCCTACAAAGTCCAGTACTAGTGACCTCTGGGCCAACCAACAGTTGGTGCTTACTATTAAATCCTTATTGGCTTAACAACCGTTAGGCTAAATGACCGGGTGAGGGTCACCTAACTTAGAAGGTTATTTTTCAATTAAATCATTTTTTTTATTAAAAACAGGATCATTCACTTATATTCATCGACTCCATACGTAGTTTGTGCATAAGATGGTGCCGACTGCTAATAAAAACTACTAAGAGCTACTTTGGAAACTTGAGCCTACGGTCTCGACATAATGGGCATCCAACTGTCAGGAAGGTATCGATGTTGTTGAAACATCCCCAAGTCTTTCTAACAAAGCCTAAAGTGTGACAACCTCTATACTTTCAGAGTGTGTATGCCATGCGTCAAAATTCAAATTTTTGTTGGAGGTTAAAATTTTCAAAAATTTTCAAATTTTGGGGAAAATTCAATAGTAACTGAAAATCATGTATAAGGACTTGACGATATAACTAGAAGACAATAATAAAGCAATAAATGAAAGCGGTAAAGCTTCTCCCCCACACTTAAACCAAACATTATCCTCAATATTTTGATAAAAGGTGGAAAAGGAAAGACAGAACCTGAATGGATGCTACTGGTGAGCTATCACGACCAAATCTGCTCCGCGTCCGGAGGAAATACCTTCTCCAATCATGCTCATCAACTGTGTCACCACCAGCAGCAACACTCGTAGGAATGTGCGTGGAGACCCGCTCATCTTTGAGATGATCGCCTATAGATTTTTCGCCTAGATATGGTCGAGACGTGACAAGCGATCCATATCTTTATTATCTGCAAGTTCAAACAATAAAAGGAAAACATTAAATTGAAAGCTCGTGGGTTGCGTCCCACGCAGCGCTTTTTTTTAACGTTGATAGCTCGACAGCTTAAGAGTGCAAACACTCATGGTGGTTATCTCGAGAATAACTCCTCGGTTGAACTTTTAGTAATCGTCGGTTTCCATGGCCACTTATCGAGCCATCTCACATATCCCTCACCTTTTCTTTTCTTTCTTCTGTGGGGTGGTTCATTCTTTTGATCTTGTGGTGGTGTTTTTGGATATATCCTAAGTATCAGCTTTTCAAGTTTGAGCTTAATGATTTCAACCATCACCTCAAATTCTAACCTTCCCCTCTAAACATTAATGACATCCCCGGTTTCATGGACCTCGATCTTTCTCTTTTTATGCAAGACTCCAGACAAGGGTGCATTAGTGTGGATATTTTCTAATACCTCTGCATACGTCTTCGATTGTGAGTTTATCGTAGCTTCCATAAAACTTTGCAGAAAAGGAATCGGTGAGGAATAGGGAGGAGGAATTACAATAGGTGCTTCCTTCTCAATCTCTTCTACATCCTCCCTTTCGGATGGTGTTGATGGATTTTCCTTAGTCATTACTCTTTTCTCACCGGAACTCTCCTCAATCTCAATATTACTTTCGTTAAACTCTTCATCACTCTCCTCAAACTCATCATAACTCTCCTTAGGATTTTCACTTTGTTGTTCACTACGGGTTGTTACAATATCCACGTGCTTCTCAAGGAAGGGTCCTAGATGTTTTTGTTCAAGCAGGGAGATTTGACTCGCCACGGCCTCGTTGTGAGTCGCTAGAGACTCAACCACAGTTGTTAGTTGCCTAAGGGATTCATTAGTTTGGAGACTTTGTTTTCTAACATCTTCATTTTGGACAGTTTGGGTCTCTACAAAGTGCTCCATCATAGATTCTAACCTAGAGTGAGTTAGCGCCTCATCGGAATCCTCCATTGATGCTTCGAAGTTGAAATTATGGGATTCTTGTGGTCCTTCAAAGTGGGTTAGCGTCGCGTTTTGTGTTTCTACAAAGCACTCCATCATCGTAGATGTTTCATTAAAATTTTCCATTATTATTTCGAGGTCGGATTTATGGGATTCTGGTGACTCCTCAAAATATTGGTTGTGGTGATCGTAGAGGAAATTTGGGTGAGAATCAGGTAGTGATGCAACATTGAAATTCTCCAATAGTATTTCGAGGTCGGATTTATGAGGTTTTTGGGTGATTCCTCAAAGTACTAGGAGTTAGGGATGTAGAAAAAGTTTGGGTGATACATAACAGTTAATGAAAAACTGCCTTAGTCTCTACGGTGTAACAGCAAGTTACGATATCGACTTAAATAGTCCCTGGCAACGGCGCCAAAAACTTGATGCGTCCTCAAGTGCACGGATTTATCGAAGTAATATAAAATATTATCGAACCACAGAGACCAATGTCAACCTACTGTAATCTATTGTTGCTTTGTAAAGCTAAGGCTAATGAATGTTTGATAAAGGGGAAACTAACTACTAAAACTGAAATAAAACTAAGATTAAGATGAATATAAGAAAAGGGAGACCAGAATGTTGATTCTGCGTACTTCGGGAACTCTGTAATTCGTTGGCTTATTAAAAATGTTAAAAACATATTTAGTAGAAAATATTAGCTTAAAGACTAAACCTCACACTCTCGTGGTCTTGAATAAAGTCACGCTTTTTAACCGTAGGATATTGCTCTCGCTCGCCCACTTAAATCGAGGAACGCGGTTTGAAAACTAAACAAGTTCTGATTAATCCTAAAGCGCTCTCGCTGTGTTTAGGATTAATGCTTAGTTTTTACTATCTGGTTTGAACCCCACGCTCTCGCAGTGCCGGTTCGAACCTTAATAGATCTCTCACTCTCATGACGAAATCGTGGTAGGTAACCTTTCACTCTCGTGACAAGGTTACCTAAATTAATATTAAAAACATAAACCAAAATATAAATTAATAATAATAACTAAGCCAACACAATAATTACCGAGTCCCGTCGGAGACGACGATCCTCACACACCGGACTCAAAACAATTTAGCCGGACATGGAATTGAGCGTAAACAAATTAAACAGGCGGATGAAAATTAAAAAGAACATGACAATTAAATTAACGACGGTAAATGAAAATAATAAGAAAGCATAAAATGAAACCTGTAAATGATGAAATAAAAGAAACTGGAATTAACTTCTGAAATAATGCAAAATAATCTTGGCGTACAATAACTGGAACTAAATTTGAAGCGAATAAAACAACACCTAATACTAACGGTGTGGTAGTTCATTGATGTGAGAAACTACCACTTTTACGTGGTAGAAAAATTGCCTAAAACTAAACAAGGAAAAATTCTGCCGAGAAGAAGAGTGTGTTTTCTCTGATTAATGCCGAGTATTTATATTGCTTTGAGTTCAGCTAGGTTGAGAAAATATAGGAGAAAAAGTAGTAGCTTCCGTCTTGGACTTAGTTCACGGAGAGAAATAAGGAAAGCTGAATGATAGGAGGAAGTTAGGGCGTGACGAGCGCGTCTGAGTGTGTGACTAACGTCACACACTTTTTAAGTGGACGACAGACGGCAGGGGCGAGGGTGTGACGGTCGTCGTGGCATGGTGTGCGACGGTCGTCACATTTCATGTATATATATATATATATTATGGGCCCCATGCTATATATATATATATATATATATATATATATATATATATGTATACTTATATATATTCCTTTATTTCTTCCCCTTTTTTACTCCTTTTCCCGAGCGAGCTTTGTAAACATTAAATTTCAAAAAACATAGAAAATACTGGCATAATACGAATAAAGAGTAACATAATTAAAATAAAATGAAGACATAATCTGTGTAAATCAAGCCTAATATGTGATACATTTTCGCGTTATCAAACAAACATGTAATCATGTTAGTAGTCAGTGGAGTCTGCACACATATGATGAAATAAGAGATTCTCAACCACACTTAGCATGATGTCAAGACATTGTGTCCTAACATCCTGCACACATGCTAATCAAGCTTTTATTCAAACCTGCTAAGGAAAAACCAGGAACTCCCCCTTAATAGGAGCTTATCAGTAACATGAGAAAAAAAATTTCTCCCCCCCAGTCAGTGGTTAGTGGTTAGTGCAAAATCACACACAATGTTACTTCCCCTTTTTAGCCATAATAGGACAAATCGAGGTAAGTAATACCACACACATACATTAGCATATAGGTAATAACGCTAAATAAATCTTGGGCCAACATTAGCAAGTTGCATTGAAATTCCTGGATCAAACGGATATCCTTGATGGTAGCAAGATATCTGGATCTTTACTGAAGTTGCATTAGTCTCATTGGGAGAGAGACATTGTTTTGATCTTCCCTCTTTCTCTTTAGTGCTTGACTGCAACCCAGTCAGAAATTTTTATAATTCTTCACACACACACACACACACAGATGCCTAGTTTTCTCCTTTATTGTTCAAACTGATCTACATCCAAAGCCTTTGTAAAATTATCAGCAAGCTGATTATCTGTCTTCACATGCTCTAGAGTGATGACTTTTTATTCTACAAGGTCCCTGATGAAATGATGCCTGATGTCAACGTGCTTCGTCCTACTGTGTTAAATAGGAGTTTTGGAAATATGTATAGCACTCAGATTGTCACAGAGCAATGTCATAACATCTTGTGTGACATTGTATTCAGCCAACATTTGCTTCATCCACACAAGTTAAGAACAACTGTTACCTGCTGCTATGTATTCAGATTCAGCTATGAAAAGAGATACACAATTTTGCTTCTTGCTAAACCATGAGATTAAATTGTTTCCAGAAAGAAACATCCTCTAGAGGTACTCTTTCTATCATCAGCACTTCTAGCCCAATCAACATCACAATAACCCAATAACGTAGAGTTTGAGCTATGTGAATACAATATCCCATAGTCACACGTACCATTCACACACTTAATAATTCTTTTGACTTGATTGAGATGGCTTACTTTAGGTTCTGCATGATACCTAATACATACTCCAACAGAAAAAGTAATATCTGGTCTGCTTGCACTAAGGTAGAGAAGGCTACCAAATTATGCGTCTATATAGACTTTGATCAACACCAACCCCTTTTTATCCTTGGGTAGCTTCAAGTGTATAGGAGCAGAAGTTCTTTTGTGACTGGCATTCTCCAATTAAACCTTCTTCACAATCGTGATGATCAATTACAAAATATTAGAATACACACTTCCAAAACACAGTCACTTAATACTTAAAAGCTTATGAATGAACATAGAACTTAAAACTCAATGAAAACACCAAACCCCTCTATCAAAATGATATTAGAGAGGCTCACAATAGACAAGACTGCACAAACTCTAACACAAACTACAATGTAAGTTCCTTGCAAATACTAGGTTTGATGCTTGCTATTTAAAATAATCTTCTAGACAGGACTTGGGCTGCAAATCGCAGTAGGGCACTCCAGAAAATACTCCACAATCTTCTCCTTAAAGATAGGTTTTCAATCATTAGTTTCCTAAATATTCTCCATATTTAAAAACCAATCAAATATCTTGAAAATAGAGAAAATCTCTTATCCCTAAATCAAGTGTCACATAAGATTGCGTAATATTCCAAAATATTCTGCACCTGTACATAAAATCGACTTCAACAGATCCACCTGTAACTTAATAGACACGATATTGAATGGATCCTGCATAGGACATCTTTCTCGACATGTATTTTTCAGTTAAAGTGAATAGAACATCTTGTTCAACATGTTCTCTTAAGTTATTTTTAGCAAACATAATGCCAACCATAACACAGAGAATTAACATTATGTCCATTATTATGCTCACCATTTGTAATTGCTTGTTGTGTCTTTTACTAGTAGTTTCTCATCTATTCATGATTTCTTTGAGTACATCACTTTGATTATGAATACATCAAGTGAATCTTATAAGATAAAGGATTGTTTGACAAAGGCCCAACACCAAGATATTTTATATAAACTTGAGAGTGATGAGATATCTAGAGGAAATGGCTTGCACCAATCATCTAGTCTCACTAGACCCGGAGATACTAGATGGGGTTCACATCATACTACATTGCTTCATTTGGATCAAATATGGTCCTCCGTGTTAAATGTGCTTAGTAAGGTTGATGAAGATGGACGTGGACCATCTCAAGCAGCAGGTTTGATAGAAAAAATGGAGAGCTTTAAATTTGCTTTTATTTTGAGGTTAATGTTAAAGTTGTTTGGTATCACATACGAGCTTTCAAATGTCTTGCAAAGAAAATATCTTAATATTGTGAATGTCATGGAGTTAGTTGATGTTGTCAAAGCTCGGTTGGCCACAATGAGAGAGAGTGATTAGAATAATTTTTTCGCCGATGTCCAAGGATTATGTGTTGCTAAAAGTATTCTAGTACCAAATATGGATGACGAAATACCGGTTCGTAGTCGTTCAAGAGTATAAGGAAGGACTATCATTAATCTTCATCATTACGGTGCAGAAATTTTTTATGTTGCTATTGACAAAATATGTGTGGAGATGGATCACCTCTTTAGTGAAGGAAATAACATTCTACTTGATTGCTTCTCATGTCTTGATCCTAAGAACTCTTTCTTCAAGTTTGATGTTGATAAACTTGCTCGTCTTGCTGGTATTTAACATGCATATTTTTCTTATGATGACCGAGGAACAATTAGGGATCAATTTGATACTTATGTTCTTCAAGTGAGAAGAAATGCTTCATTTTTCACTTGTGGAGATGTTCAAAGTTTGACTATGAAGATGGTTCAAACTGAGAAACAGTTGGTCTTTCCATTGGTTTATAAACTTATTGAGACAGCTTTGATATTATCGGTGTCAACAACACCCATTGAAAGAGTTTTTTCAGCAATGAAGATCATCAAGTCTAAATTGCACAATAAGATCAATGGTGTGTGGTTGAATGACTTGATGGTATGTTTTACCGAGCGGGAGATATTCAAGTCACTTAATTTTTTTTCAATAAGCGAAAGATTGAATAAATCGCACTAGGGGTGCAACCCATACAACAGAGGTCTACAAAGATTTAAAGCAAGATAAAGGAGCTTTGTACCAATTGTAAAAACAAGAACTGGACGATTGAATTCTACACCCACTCCATCTCCAAGAGAAGAACATAGCATTAGTACAGACAACCTCAAAACTATACGAAGCATTATCGAAAACGATAGCGTTCCTCATTAACCATAAGCTCCATAACATTGCCATCCAAATAATGTAAATGACTTCCCTGTTAGAGACATTTCTCACCTTGTCATGAATGGCATCAAAGAAAATCAAGTCCTCTAAAGAGAAATTGACTCTCGGACCCAACCACGAATATATCCTTTTCCATATTTCTTTCGCCGTTTCACAGTATAAGAATAAGTGATTCAGAGATTCTTCACTACTGACACAAAAGACACAATTGCTACTAAAAGAGATGAGATTCAGACCTCTATGAGCTAGCAGGTCCTTCGTAGGCAACCTGGAAATAAAGAAACGCCATGCGAATATACGGATCTTGAGCGGAGTCTTTGTCACCCAAATTGCCTTCAGTCTGCGCATTACTGAATGCTGCCAGGCCGGTTCCTTCACCTCTTCTAGCTGATCCGCGACACTTGCCACCGTAAAAACTCCATCATTGTTCAGCCTCCAAAGAAAAACGTCCTCACCTGTCCTGTCAAGAGACACAGAATGCAGCCTCGTAAGCAATTGCTGCCATTGCTCCGCTGCAACATCCAGGACCATATCCGGGACCAAGGGATTTTCAATACCAAACAGTCTCTCCATCTTCCAATATTGCATACCATTCTCCCATTCTACCAAGTCAGCCACAGTACAAAGCTTTTCGGTTGAGATATCAAACAAATACGGAAATTCGGTACTAAGCATTTGATCTCCCAACCAAATGCTATGCCAAAAGAAAATGTGGTTTCCTTTGTTAACTCTACATTGCACATATGAATTAAAACCTTCAGCACCTTGAGCAACCTTTATGTCATTGGATATAACGTCGCGCCACCAAATAGAGTCATCGGAATTGCAAACTATCTCGCCCGGATGTAACACTTTAAGTTTTAAAGTGTGATACCTAAGCTCCATAAATCTGTGCCATATGGTGTTTTCCTCCTTTAGAAACCTCCATTTCCACTTGAGAAGTAATGCTTTATTGAATTCACCGACATCTCGAACTCCCAATCCCCCTTTATCCTTCGACTTGCAAACTGTTTCCCACTTAGCCCAATGAATACACCTTTTGTTTGCGTTGCAACACCATAGGAAGTTGCTTTGGAGACGCTTTATTTCTTTCAAGACTTTACTAGGAGCTCTATAGAAAGAGAAAGTGAAAGAAGGGATAGCGTTGATAACCGAATTAATGAGCGTCACTCTCCCTCCAATGGAAATACTTCTTCCCTTCCACGAAGATAATCTTTTCATGATATTGTCGATCACCCTCTGCCATACCTTTTTCCTTATAGGATTCACTCCCACCATTATGCCAAGAAAAGTAAATGGAATGTTACCTTTCTTACATGCGAGAAAGGAAGTGGCCGAATTGAAGAACCAATCACCGATATTGACCCCTAAGACATTACTTTTTGAAAAGTTGATTTTCAGCCCCGAAATGAGTTCAAACCCTCTTAATATCACCTTCAAGCTCCAAAGATTATCGGTTGAAGCTTCTCCGAAAATCACGGTGTCGTCCGCAAATTGGAGAATGTCCACCCCCTCCGCTATGCCATATTTGAAAGGTTTGTAATCTCCCAATTTGATCGATTTCTTAACTAAAGAAGTGAGGCCTTCCATAGCTAACACAAAAAGGAACGGTGACAGAGGGTCTCCTTGACGTAATCCCTTATGAACGACAAAATCTTTTGTGGCACTCCCGTTCACGAGAATGGACATGTGACTCGTAAATACACACATTTTCATCCACTCCATCCACTTCAAACCAAAGCCCATGTTCTTCATCACATTCCTAAGATAATTCCACGAAACGGAGTCGTAAGCCTTCTCGAAGTCAACTTTAAGAAGGAGGCAACTCTTCTTCTTCCTTTTAGCCCAATCAAGCACCTCGTTAACCAACAAAACTCCATCCAACATGTTTCTTCCCGGCACAAAAGCAGTTTGGTTGGCGGAGACTAAGCTGCTGATAACCTTTTTTATTCTTGCTGCCAACAGTTTGGAAACTATTTTATAAAGGCTTCCAACCAAGCATATCGGCCTGAACTCAGTCAATTCTTGAGGGTTCTTGTTTTTGGGAATCAAAGCTATAAAAGAGGAGGTCACTGATTTCACCAGCTTACCGTTCCTATCGAAAACAGAGCAAAACCTCATAAAGTCGTCTTTAATCAGCAGCCAAAAGAATTTGAAGAACTCCAGTGAGTAACCGTCTGGGCCAGGACTCTTACTGCCGTCGCTGTCCCAAATGGCGTCTTTCACCTCCTGTTCAGAAAAAGGCCTCTCAATCTCATTGGCTTTAGAAGTGGTTAAAGAATTAAAACTAAACTCCTGACATTCCGGTCTGCTCGCTTCCTGCTCCTTGAAAAAGTCCTTGAAGTGGTCGTGGATAGCCCCTTTAATATCTAAAACCTCCTCCAATCTGTCGCCCTTTAATGATATTGATATTATTCAAATATTCACCGCAAAGAAGTTTCAGAAAGAACACTTACCTCGTAATTTTATTTAACCCGCTATTGTAAGGTTATGTTTATCTCTTTTATTTTAAACTATATTTTTGTTGACAAAATAACGAGTCTCAAAAAGTTTAATCGATGATTATTTATATATTATGTACAAATACGAATTTACGGGTCTTTAAATTTTTGCTCAGACTTGACAATTTTTCTAGCTCCGCCATTGATTATATGTGAAGGTGATAAAACGAAATCCACCCGTCAAATAATTTTATTTTGTAGTAATTTTTTGTAAAATGGGTTAAAATTTTAAAATCACATTCTCTAATGAAACCTCCTGATTTTTTTTTAGACGTTTGTTTCCTTTAACATAAATTTTTATAATTTTTAGATTTTAAAGGGCAATGCCCGTACCCCATCTTAATTTTTTTTAGGACGGATTTAAATTTTATTTCCATACAAAAGGAAGATAAAGGTATGCTAATTTTGGGTCCGCAAGCCTTAAACTTTTGCATTTGACCAAAAGATTATGGTTCTTGTTAATACTAATATTAAAAACATGTATAATTTCTCTCTCAATCAATGCAGATTAGGAATGCCTTAGGTTTACGTTATGTCAGTGAGTCCCTAACAAATGTTGAAGACCTTGGTGTACATTCATACGGCATGCTTCCAATGTCATAACCTCAATTATTGCATACTAGTATAAGGCCATGTTAGTTGTCTCATTATAACTTTTTCTTAAACCCTAACCACACAACTTCAATTATCAATTGCCTAAAAGAACCTTCCAATCATCAATTCTTACACAAAATCAACAACAAAGCACCAGATAGATCCTAACTTTTTAATACTAGTAAGTATCTCATATAGAGTTGAGATCGTAAATATTTTTGAAGTTCTCATTTTGTTTTAAACTTTAATAAATATATTTATGTTATTACATATCAAAATTAATCTTTTAATTTATTAAAATTGATCTTAAAATAAATTTAGTATTTTTAAAATTATTTATAAAAATTAAAAAAATTAAAGTTAAAACACATGAATATCGTTAGTATTTTCATATTCACACCTTCAAGGTGTATTGCTGAAATTGTAAAGGTTGTTCTACAAAGCAACAATATCAAATTTATTTGTTAATTTAAAATATAAATTTTAGTATAATGTGGAATCAGTGGCACTTAATTTAATTTAGATATTTTGATAATTTTATTTAAATTAAAAAAATATAATTATCAGTTAAATAAAACAATTAAGTATAGTTTATCGAAATAACTAAAATGAGCGATGAGGTGGAGGCTGTTAAAGTAAACACTAGTATATGTAAATTGATTTGAATATTAAATTTATTGGTTATTTATATAATTTTAAAAGTTGTAAATTAATTAATATTTATATTAGAAAATTTATTATAAATTATAAAAAGGATGCAATATAGTTAGAGATCTATTATAATAAAAAGAATTAGTAATATAATTTGAAAGTTGAAGAGTGTTTTATATTTAGGCTCTTTTGGTAAAATTAGCTGGTAGTTGGTAGTTGGTGACTTATAGTTGGCGGTTAGTAGCTGGTACCTGATGACTGATAGCTGATAGTTGATGACTGATAGCTGATAAGTTAATATGAGTGTTAGATAAATTAACTGTTACCCTAGCTGATAAATAAAAAATAACACAAAAAGACATTCTTATTAAAAAATTTGTGATTTATTTCTTATCATATTATATTATTAAATTAATTTATATTTGATAAAAATAAAAATATTAATACAAACTTACAAAGCAATTTTAATATATGTGAAAAATTTTAAAAACATCAAAATATTTTAAATTTGTATATAAATTATATAAATAAATTTAATGAAATATATGAAATTTAAAATTCAGTTAAATTAATCAAAATTAATAATAAAAATAAATTTATTATTTAATATTATACCATAAAAATACAATAGAAATTTTAATTTTCTCTGTCTCGGTTAATCTCATTGATTCTTCGATTACGTTTCACTAACTTGAGAATTATCAACACTATTTCAAAATTTATTGTATACTTTAGATGTTATTAAAAATATTAAAAAAATTAAATATTGAATCATAATATATATTGAAAGATAAAAATAGATTTTTGTTAAAATAATAAAGGTATAAATGGAAGAAAAAATTACAAGTTAAAAGCTATAAGCTCAAAAGTTACTACAAATAAATTTTTTGGACAAACTATATTTAATGTATATTTAATGTATGCTTGATTTCACTTTTAGGATATTTAGAATTAATTATGGATATGTAAAATTAATTTTGATATATTTAGTTCTTCTCAAGTAAAAATAATTGTACTTGTTAAAATTGATTTTTTTTATATTAAAATTTGTAACTTTGAATTAAAATTTATTTTTTAATTAAAATTTATTGTTTAATTCATTTTAATAAGAATTTATTAAAATATAAATTATTTTATTTTTAACTCCCTTTTAATGAATATCAATTTTACACAATTAATTCAATTCGGATTAATTTTTTTCCTACAAAATCAAAATCAAATTCACACTTAGTGAATTATTGAAAAAAATCGATGTTGAAATATTTTCTTTACTACTACAGATAATACTTTAATAGTTTTTGCAAACCTTTTATGTGCAAAATTAGGTAAAATAATACTAGTAGGTCATTTAATTTCTCTAACAGTTTAGCATATTTTGTTGACCAAGAAATTACTTAACTCAACCACTTGTGTACAAGTTTCATCTAGCTTTAATTTTCCCATTTTTGTGATCTAAAGACTATTTAATCAGGAAAAGGGAAATGTAAAGTCATGCTCTATATTTAGGTAAGTTTAATGGGTAAAATTAATTGCAAATTTATAATGTGAATATCTATTGTCTAGTACTTTGTGTCACTCCACGCATGCTTGTTTGATGATGACAATATTGTCAGAATACTGCTTCATTATTCATTGAGGTTTTTGACCATGAGAGAAGAATTGAGAACAAAACAAAAAAAGCCTAATTTTATGGGAAATGCTTTCAGTCTCACACCACACAATAAATTCAGAACTCACCTAATACGTAATTAGATAGGTTGCAAATTAAATCGGGTAGGCACGCCTTAATCTAAATATGTCATATCATATGATTCATAATATTTTCTAGAGAGGACACCTAGCTCATGCCAATTCATGAATGCATTTTTTGGATTTTAGTGTAGGATATGCATATGCATGGTGATACATATAGGTTTAGAGATAAAATCAATTAACTTAAGATTATGGAGGATGTTATTGTTAATAATGCGACTCATGATGTATTATTGTGACGAAATGTTACGGTAGTAGGTAGGGGTGGCAAAATGGGCCCGGCCCGTTGAGCATGCCCGTTTTACCCGCACTTTAGTGCGGGGCGGGCCAAGGTTTTAGGCCCTCACCCTCTAATGTGACCGCCCCGCCCCGGCCCGTTTTCAACGCGGGCTTTTGCGGGCATGTGCATTTTCATAAATTTTTATGTTTTTAGGCTTAAAAGGTGCAATGCCCGCGGGCTTTGCCCGCCCCGCCCTCACTTTTTTGCGGGGCGGGGTTAGGTTTTAGGCCCGCATCTTCAACTATGCCCGCCCCGCCCCGCCCCGTTTATTTACGGGCTTTTGCGGGGCGGGCTAAACGGGCGCGGGCATGCCCGTTTGCCACCCCTAGTAGTAGGTGAGTAACAATTCCCAGAATACGACACGATCTTCAACATATTATCATGGGGATTAGGTGTATCAAATTTCGAATACAACAAGATCCAGGGCCGGCTCAAGGACCAAACCATTAAAGTTAGGGTTTTAGACCTCAAAAGTTTGGACTTTAAAAAAGTCTCAAATTTTTTTATTTAGTTATAAAAATAGATAATGACCTTTAGTCACATATATAATTGTAGTTGAGTTGCTAAAATTTAGGCCTATTTTTCTTTTGGTCTTGAGTTTAACTCTTAACAAACACAAAATTATTATTCAAAAATACATTTTAAAAGCCACATTTTAAAATTTACTTTAGGCCTCTAAACAGGTAGGGTCGATCCTGACAAGATCTTTAACACATTATCATGAGGGTTATTACACGTTTTTGTAGTTGATGTTTTATGTAGTGCTTACTGCTTCTTATTTTATTTGGTCGGTGATCAATATAATGGAAAATTAAGCCATTGAATTTAACTTGTCTTTTTGGCCGTTCACAAACTAGAACCAAACACCAGTCCGAGGGGATGAAGTGAAATATAAACTATTCATTTCAACCGCTCAAAAGGAGTCGCAATGACTTGGTTCAAGGTCTTTTATGACGGAAGCTTAAATTTTTGGAAGAAACTCTGTAACTCTTTTATTGCTCGAAAACGGCAACCCACCATGATAGATGTACTCATTGAGATTCAACAAAAAGAGACCATGTAAAAGAGTACATTAATTAGCTTATCAAAGTAATAGTAGAAATCGATCAAAGTAATAGTAGAAATCGAGGGAACATATGAAAGATTAAAGTGTTTGATATTTAAAAAGGGAGTGAGACGAGACTCCATGTTCAATTAGAAGTTAAGGTTATAAGGAGCCAGGTTAAACAATCTCATTACTAGGGCCTAGATCTACATTAATTACGAAGAAGAACTCTTGACTAAAGAGGTGGAAAAATTTCGGGGAGCAACTAACCTAGGAAACGATCGAAGACCGAAGAGAAACAACAGTCGTCGTCGGACGATGGGGACATGGGACCTTGAGCTAGGTTTACATCCCATATTCCCCTGAACACTTCAAGGGAGAAATTTCTACAAGAATGTGTAAAAGCGGACTTCAAGGAAGCCGAAATAAGAAAACCCTATTCAGTCTGAAGCCCAACAAAACCGACCAAACGAGATTTTGTTGTTTCCTTAAGATAATATCACCATAATGATGAATACGTCCATTTGAAGGACGCAATTGTAGAGTTGATCAAAAAGGGGAGGCTCACCTTGTACATCCAGGAGGGCGGTCAAAAAGTTAATTGTGAAAGAAAGAAAGTAAGTAAGAATTGATCTCATTGCCAAATAAAAGGGATATCCTAAGAAATCCATAGAGACGATAAGCATAGCCAATGGGAAAATTATAGCACCAACGAAGTAAAAGAAAATCGAAAGGAGAAACGCCAGTATGTTGCGTCTATTACTATAGGTTTCCCCAGGCCAAGGAACCCATCCATCGGAACAATTAAAAGATGAATCGTCGAGCTATTGGCGATCAGTAGAGCAGGGGTGGAGACTTCTGAAGGGAAGCCGAAGAGACATATCCTTAGGTTTCACAATAGCAAAAAGGTGGGCGGAATCTATAACAAAATATTTCCCTTGATAACAACGATGACTATGGATGACTTTGATGTTTCTTGGATCCTCATAGACAATGGGAGCTCAAGTGACATAATATATGTAGAGCTTTTCGAGAAACTCGGGCTAAAAAGTTAAAATATGTCACCATACAAGGGATCTGACCCACAAGTCTTTAACAACACACTTACTCGCCCCTGGGGATACATTGAACTAATGGTCACCCTTGGAGAAGGAAGGGACACCATAACGCTCTATCTCCATTTTTTGGTAGTCCCTTGTAAGAACGTCTACAAGGGCATCATAGAAAGACCTTTTGTGATGACAGTGGACGTGATGGCCTCTATAGTCAACATAAAGATGAAATACCATAACATCAATGAGAAATTTGTGACAATATGTGCTAATATATCTGAAGCCTATAGTATATACAAAGCCCTGTAGTGTGATATGAAGTTGCATGTCCCTAACACATTCAGGTGGAGAACCACTAGGTTTTCAGGATCACGATAATTCCAACCCCATTTTTAAACTGAAAAGAGCCCTTTAAATTTATGGTCTTAAACAAGCTCTAAGAGCTTGGTTTGAGCAATTAAGTGAATTTTTATTCAAACAAGGATTCAATCATGGTAAAGTGGACACCACTTTTTTATTAGACGCAAAGCAAAGCATATTATTTCAGTTCAAATATATGTCGATGATATTATTTTCTATTCCACTAATGAATCTCATTGTCGAGAGTTTGCAAGTTTCATGCAGAGAGAATTTAAGGTGTCTCTTATGGGAGAGATAACATATTTCTTAGGATTGCAAATCAAGCAAGCCCAAGAGGGAACTTTCATAAGTCCCAGAAATCCAAAGAGATGTATTAGATATCAAAACTAGAGGCTCCATACGTTTAGATAAATCATCGTCGATACTATTCCATCTCTTTCTTCTTGATCATCATTGAAAATACTCATGTATTCATATTGATCATGGTGTTATACGTGTTCTAGTTATTCATTAATATTGATTATTATCTTTGTCCGTAACTCTTGTTATAAATTAGCTACATAGAACTTATTATAATTGTTTTCAATTGCTACCGAGAAATACTTTTCTTAACTAGATCAAAGATTTTCATTTGTTAGATACTAAAAATTTTGATACGAATTTAGGTTTGGCATTCACAAAAATTGTTGAAACTTAATGATATTGTATTGGTTAACCGACTGAGGGATCTTTAGTTAATCAATAAGATTGATTTTGCGCTACTATTTAGACCTAAACAAGAGACGTTGAGCGATAAGTTATAGCATTAACTGATGACTAAGAATGTGTATAACTAATCACGATAATACATGAGGATATGATAATAAAATCTATACCCAACAATGTCATTTTCATCTGTTAAACCTATTTTTATTCACTATCACTTTAACTTATTTATCAAACAAACAACTTTTCAAAATACATTCTTTTAAATTCATATAATTAGTGAATGACTTTTAATATCGCATCAGTCCTTGTGGAGACAATAACACAAGTACTAACTTTTGTTACTACTAAGAACTATCAGAGCAGACCTCGAACATCTTCAAGCCATGTCTAAGAGAAAAGCAAGCCTTGGTCGCGTGTTGAATCAGCAGAACACCACATGATGTTAAAAAAGTGGAAAAAGAGTGTCATGGTCGGTGCACTTTTTGTTGTATTTACACTAATACTAGAAGACTTCAACATAAGCCTAACTCACTGGATGTAGTTATGAGGAGCAATCCTAACATGATTTAGAACTCCCACCTTAATTCAGTGAAAGGAAGATGAAAACCTATTAAGGAAAATAAGCATTCATGAAGAGGGTGCATCCCTCTCTTCAAGGAAAATAAGCATTTGTGTGACTCATATACCTAATGCCTTAAAATTTTGGATAGATGTTTGGTGTATCCTCCTCTTTTGATTTTGGAGCACTAGTCTTATTATTTATCATGGCTTTCCTAGATTCCCTAACATATGGTATTATAGGGTGTATTTTTCTCTTATGGTCTTGGAGCATTGATCATATTGTTGCTCTTGGCTTTCCTTGACTCCCCAACATATGGTAATAAAGCCAAGATTCCCCTTGTTGGGGAGTGAAAACTCGATTATATGTTGAATCATGTTATAGAATACAAGAGATTCACACTTGTGGGGGAGGTTGTTGGGTTCTAGTCATTAAGTCTCATGTCCACTGTGAATGGATAAATCATTAAATTTATAAGAGAAATGACTCATATTTTTAACGCCTTTGAGTTTTGAGTGGAGATATGGTTTCTCTTTCTCTTGGAGATATGGTTTCTCTTTCTCTTATGGTCCTGAAACATTAGTCTCGTCATTACTTCGGACTTCCCTGAACTCCCTAACAAATATATAACAAAATTTCCGATTTGGTTTATGAAAAAATAACATTAGATTGGGTAAGAGAGTTTTAAGTGAACAAACGGCGCGCCGTAGTATGAAGTTCCTAACACTAATAATGTTCCAAAAGCATGTATGTGACGAGGCATGATAGGGAAACTGCTACATAATATATAATGAAACACAAATAGATTTTGGTCTTTCAAAGATTTCAATCGATTCACATGAAGATATGAATTGATCCATACTGCAAAAAATTCATGATTTCATGTTTTATCAAACTCCAAATCATTCCTAAACATACTGAAATCGTCCATAACAATAATAGTTGATACATACAATTGATCATGGCCTAAGAATTCACAAAAATATAATACATATAATTCCAGCAATCTAGGGTTCCAACATACCACGTAGCGCATTCAAATCTATCATAGTTCCTAAGTTTTTTAACATGAAATTTCCACTAGATAAACTATCCTACAAAAGATTAGTTCCTATAAGGAAACCCACCTTGAGCTGTGGGAGTTGCTCATAAAAGTGATGATAATGAAATGATGGTGATAATGATGATGATAGCCATTTCATCTAGCTCTTTAAATCTCTTCCTTAATTTTATATGTCCTTTCATTTTCTTGAATGTTCTCGAATATTCATTACATCTCAAATTGATTAGGTTTCATCACTTTGCATTTGACAGTATTCTTGATTCATGTTTAGATAATTAGGGATGTGCAAAATATCCGATTGTGATGCTCAAATCCATAATCAAATCTAAACCACTTTTAAATATTCGGATATAATTGAATGGTCATTGACCGGTTTAGTTATTAATGGTTTGGTTATCCATTTATATAATCCGATATAATTAAATGATTATTAATCGGTTAAATTATTTTGGATTTGGTTATAATCCGGTTATTATCCAAATCCAAATATTTTAATTCTCAAAATAAAATATTTTTGTTGAAAAAAAAAATTTCGAAAAAAATAATTTTCAAAACTGATTTTTAAAAAAAAACCGGTTATAGAATCATAATCAAATTTATAACCGGTTTTATAACCAGTTTTAATTAAAATATGGTCATGGTTATAAATCCAAACTATTTAAATGATTTTAAAATGGTTATGATTTGGTTTTTGAAAATAACCAACCATACACACCCCTATGGACAATCACCTTTTTTAGTTGTCTCTAATTCTATATCATTTATTTGGTTTGATTTTAGTTTTGAATTATTGCAAATACATTCTCAACATTTTTTACAAATTATATTCTTTCATAGCTTTCTTATGTTTTTAAAGATTTTAGGTAGATTAATAGCAGTTAATTATGATAATATAAATATAAACTTTATTTAATTATGTTTTATTTGTGATAAATATTTGATGAGATTCAGGCCGACTTAATCTATACAGAAGCTGTTCTAATTTTAAAAATAGATCCAAATTTTAAAAATAAAATACATTATAATAATTTAAAAAATATAAAAAATATAATTATGTATTAATCAATAATATATTTAATTATAATTTTTTTAAGTTTTGATCCATCTCAAATTTTGTATGTATTGAGTTTTTATCATAGCTTTTTTTATTTATTCGATTTTTATTATAATATTTTATTTATTTTGATTTATATTTATTAAAACAAAATTAGACTTTTCAAAATTTGAAACCTCTCAAAATTTAGAGTGTTGTGTTGTAGCACTTCCTGCACTTGCACAAGGTCGACCTTAATGAAACTCTATTTAATTATGATTTAGTTATGACAAATTTTGAATAATATGCGATAATCTACTTTACACGCCCTAAAAAAATTTGTGATATTTTTCATTCAAAATTAAAGACTCTATTTATCAATTTACTAAAACTAAAAAAAAATATAGGAATGAGTAATATTTTTTTAAAATATTCACCATATATGACATATATGAGTGTATTTACTTTTATCATAAATACAAAATTAAAATATTAAACTAAGACGGATATAAATAATATTAACTCGATAATACAATTAAAAAATCACTATGACTTGAGCGATGTAGTTTAAATGGTATGGGTTATTTGACTTAAATGAGTATAATTTATTAGTCCATAGTTTATCCTCGGTTACAACATTTATTTATATTTTTCAAATTTTTTAAAAATAATTATAATTATAATTGAAATTAAAAATAACATCAATTTAGGATAAACTTATTTTATAAATGTATCCGTTGTTTTGGGAATAAGTTTTGTTAGGTGATTTGCAAATGATACTTACGTAGCTCACTCTCTAATAATGAAGACAACTTCTTTTGTATTCCCAATTGATTTATACTGAAATGCATTGAACAATTTATTTATTTTTCTTTTCAGAAGTTTGAAACAGGCTAATCACAGTTCTGTAGAGCACTCAACACGTGCATGAGTTCTACAGTAGCATGCTAGTAATCTCTACTATTCAAAATGTAAGACCTTCTATTTTAAAATTTATAATCCATAATACCATAATAATAAATAGGATTAATATAATTTTATCCTCGTGTAATGTAGGCGATTTTCACTTTATTTTCTCTGTAATATTCTTTTTTAAATTATCCTTATAATTTTCTTTTTTAAATTCCCCTTAAACATACAAATTAAATATTGAATTTGAACAGTATCTTGTGCACTTAGACATAAATTTTAACATTTTAAAAAGGTGATTCAATTTTTTTTCACGAAAGATAAAACGAATTTCACTTATATATTTAACCTTAATAAATAACAAATAATTTAATATCATATTATACAAGTTGATAAATTTCCAAACAAGTCCCTTTCTCCTCACTGCTAGACTAACAGATTGTCGGCCAAAAAATGATGAGAAAAATGCCCAACGCATGAAGAAGTGAGGCTCAAATACATTCACTGGTCACTACAGATTAAGAAAAAAAATCACATGACCCTTGTGTGCACACTGGAAAGACTAATTTATTGCAATTCATTTGTCTCTGCTTGTTTTATACTTTATTTTTCTGAATTTATTTATTGTATTTTTATTTATTTATTTTTGTAGATAAATTTAAATATAAATAACCTTTGGAATTGGAATTTTTCTTCTTATTTTGAATTATATTTTAGTTTTTTTTTTCATTTTTTATTATGTTTTTAAATAAATAATTAAAAATGTATGAGATCATTATAAAACTTTTATTTTAAAAGTAAATCAAAAATATAATATTTTTTAAAATTTTCTTTATTTCATATGCAGAAATAACTAATATATATCAGATCATTTTTTGTTGTAGATGTTATTTGCGTATAGATATGAAAACGAATATTGTTTTTCAAATTTTATAAAAATAAGATTTGTTTTGGATGTCGTATGCCAATACAAGAATTTGACAGTGAAAAATGAGTTGGAGTTAGGCTGCGCTCCGCTGTTGTCATAGAGTGGAAGACAGTATAGAAAAAAGGATTTAGGGCTCTTGGTTGCAAATGGGACACTTTTCCTTACAATGGAGGACACCGGGCTGGTGTGAACGAAGTTTTTGTTTCTATTTTTTTCTTTGTAATCCCTAATCGTATCAAGGCAAGGGATATTTTTTATCTCTTCGGGTGTCATGGAGAAGTTGTCGAAGTAGTGATTCCGTCTAAGCTAAACAAGTTGGGGAAGAGATATGGCTTCGCTAGATTTTCGGAGGTGGAGGACGCAAGAATGTTGGGGGTGAGGCTTGATAATATACAGATAGATGGGATAAAGATCCACGCAAACGTCCCTAGGTTCGAGAGGAAGAGCAATTCCTGGTATGAAAGCGAAAAGGGAGGAAGAGGGGAGAGAAGCTCAAGGGAAGGTCCTGTCTCAGCCTCATGGTATATTGGGAAGGAAAAAGAGGTTAGGAATGGGGGCTCTTATGCACAAGTTGTTTCGATGGGATTAAAGGAGAGGGAGGTAGGGAGTTTCAGCTCTGTGAGTTTTGTTCCTTTGGAAGAAGATATGGTCAGATTGGCTAAGGCCTTTGTGGGAGTTGTTGTTAGAACAAGATTTGTTCTGATCAATATTCTATGTTTTGATGATAACATTATATATGAATTTTGTATAAGATAATGTGGTACTCTAATCCTTTGCATTTTCCATTTCAGGAAATACATAAAGAGTATGCACAAATCAGCGCTCAGAAGCACTGACTCAGAAGGTTCTGGATGGCTACATCAGAACATGCTCTAGCAAGACATCAGAAGATGGTCAAGCAGAATCAAAACATGAACTGAAAGCATCGAAAGAACGAAGTCAGAAGCAGAAGTTCTGAAGTTCTGATGGTATCACGCTCAAGCTCTTCAAAGTCAGAAGACAAGAAAATGCTCTGCACCAAGCTGATGATTCTGATATTCAAACGTTGTTATACACAAAATCCGAGTCCAGAAGAAAGTACAAGATGAAAGGCTGAAATGTCTAATCTCTGACTGACAAAAGGAACGATAGACTCTACAAAAGGCAAAGTCAGTAAAAGCAGGAAAAGCAAGGCTCGAGGTAGTTGACAAAAGTGTGAAACATTAAATGCAGAGTTATACTATTCACGCAAACCATTAAATGCTCCCAACGGTCATTTCCTCTCAACGCCTATAAATAGAAGTTCTGATCAGAAGCAAAGTAAGAACACTTGTGCATAATACTGAAACGCTGTCAAATTCAAATCTCACGAACTTCATCTTCAACCTCACAAACTCTTGTAATATTTAGTGAGTGTTAAGCTTAGAACTTAAGAGAAATATCATTGTTGTGATTACAGCTTTATTAGAAGCAATATTACTCTTGTAAACATTATTTTACATTGTTTGTAAAAGGTTCCTAGAGTGATCAAGTTGTGATATGTAGACTCTAGAAGACTTAGAAGGTCTCTAAGTGGATAACCATTGTAATCAGTTGGATTAGTGGATTAAATCCTCAGTTGAGGTAAATCACTCTAAGGGGGTGGACTGGAGTAGTTTCGTTAACAACGAACCAGGATAAAAATAATTGTGTTAATTGTTTTTATCTTACAAGTTTTTGAAGTCACACTTATTCAAACCCCCCCCCCCTTTCTAAGTGTTTTTCTATCCTTTAATTGGCATCAGAGCGCCGGTTCTAGGTGCAAGCACTTAACCGTGTTAGATAAAAGATTCAGGGAGAAAAACACAAAGTCAATATGGTTGAAACAACTTCATCTACTCCTACACCTGAACAAAACAGAAATGGTAATGGAAGCAATAGTTTTAATGGCTACAATAGACCACCAGTTTTTGATGGTGAAAACTTTGAGTACTAGAAAGATAGATTCGAAAGTTACTTTCTTTGTCAAGATGGTGACTTATGGGATCTAGTGCTGGATGGTTACACACATCCTGTAAATGCTCAAGGTGTCAAGGTGTCTAGACAGGCCATGAGTGATGCTCAAAAGAAAGACTTCAAGAATCATTACAAGTCTAGAACTATATTGTTGAATGATATTTCTCATGCTGAATATGAGAAAATAAAAAACAGAGAAACTGCACATGACATCTTTGAATCATTGAAGATGACTCATGAAGGTAATGCCCAAGTCAAGGAGACAAAGGCTCTTGCTTTGATCCAGAAGTACGAAGCTTTCAAGATGGAGGAAGATGAAAACATTGAAGCTATGTTTTCAAGATTCCAGACTCTGACTGCTGGATTAAGAGTGCTTGACAAGGGATATACAAAGGCTGATCATGTCAAGAAGATCATCAGAAGCTTGCCCAGAAGATGGGGCCCAATGGTGACTGCATTCAAGATTGCTAAGAACTTGAATGAAGTGTCTCTAGAAGAGCTGATCAGCGCCCTAAGGAGTCATGAAATAGAGCTGGATGCAAATGAACCTCAGAAGAAAGGTAAGTCAATTGCATTAAAATCAAATAATAAAAAATGCACTAACGCTTTTCAGGCTGAAGAAGAAGATTTTGAAGATTCAGAATAAGAAGAAGAAGAAGATGAACTCTCTATGATCTCCAGAAGAGTAAATTAACTCTGGAAAAGCAAATAGAGGAAGTTCAAGAACTTCAAGAACTTCAAAAGGCTTGAAAGAGGAGAATCTTCTGGACACAGAAGATCTGACAAGAAGAAGGTAACATGCTATGAATGCAAGGAACCTGGACATTACAAGAATGAGTGTCCAAAGCTTCAGAGGGAAAAGCCCAAGAAAAAGTTTTAAAAGAAGAAAGGTCTTATGGCTACTTGGGATGACTCAGATTCTTCTGATCAAGAGCCAGACTCTGAAGAAGAGCAGGCAAACATAGCGCTGATGGCCACTGTTGATGATGAATCAGAATCTACATCAGACTCAGATTCTGAAGAGGTATTTTCTGAACTTTCTAGAGATGAGCTAGTTTCCAGCTTAACTCAAATTCTGGAAATCAAGGCTAAACTTAGTATCAAATACAAAAAGCTGAGAAAGCTGTTTGCATCTGAAACTAAGAAGCTTGAAATAAAGAATGCTAAACTTAAAGAAAAAGTTTTAAAACTATCTAAAGATGCTGAGTCATCTTCTAGTTCAGAAAAGTCTATTCCAAATGTGAACAATATTCTTAAGGAATATGACTTGAGTTTTAGGAATTTTCTATCTAGAGGTATTGGAAGAAGTCAACTTGCCTCTATGATATATGGAGTTAGTGGAAACAAGAGAATTGGCATAGGCTATGAGGGTGAGACCCCATATAAACTTGAACCGATTGATGAGATGAAAATCACATACAAACCTCTGTATGATCAATTCAAGTTTGGCCATTCTCATGATATAAAGCTCACATCTAACTCTAAGAGTTTTCATTTGACACACACCAAGAAGTATGCTGCACACACTAGAAAATATCATGCTATTCAGAAAAGGGAATATCATGTTGGACCTCCTGTTAATCTTCATGCTAAACCTCGGTTCAATCAGAACTTGAGGAGAACTAACCCAAAAGGACCCAAGAAAATGTGGGTACCTAAGGAAAAGATTATACCTGTTGCAGATATCCTTGGAAACCAAGAAGACAAAGGAAAACATGTCATGGTACCTGGACTCTGGGTGCTCGCGACACATGACAGGAAAAAGGTCTATGTTCCAAGACCTGGAGCTTAAATTTGCTGGTGAAGTCAAGTTTGGAGGGAACCAAAAAGGCAAGATCATTGGTTCTGGAACCATTTGTACTAGTAACTCTCCCTCTATAACTAATGTACTTTTAGTAGATGGATTAGCTCATAACTTACTGTCCATAAATCAATTAAGTGACAATGGTTATGCCATTATCTTCAATCAAAAGTCCTGCAAAGCTATTAGTCAGAAGGATGGCTTTATCCTATTTCAAGGCAAGAGAAAGAACAACATTTACAAGATTGATCTTCAAGATCTTAAGAATTAGAAGGTTACTTGTCTTATGTCTGTTAGTGAAGAGCAGTGGGTCTGGTACAGAAGATTAGGTCATGCTAGTTTGAGAAAGATTTCTCAAATTAACAAACTTAATTTGGTCAGAGGACTCCCTAATCTGAAATACAAATCAGATGCTCTTTGCGAAGCATGTCAGAAAGGGAAGTTTTCAAAACCTGCATTCAAGTCTAAGAATGTTATCTCTTCCTCTAGGCCGCTAGAACTTCTGCACATTGATCTGTTTGGCCCTATCAAAACAGCATCTGTCAGAGGGAAGAAATATGGATTAGTCATCATAGACGACTATAGCAGATGGACGTGGGTAAAGTTCTTGAAACACAAGGATGAGTCTCATATTGTGTTCTTTGACTTCTGCACTCAGATTCAATCTGAGAAGGAATGTAAAATCAAAAAGGTCAGAAGTGATCATGGTGGCTAATTTGAGAACAGATTCTTTGAGATTTATTTCAAAGAAAATGGTATTGCCCATGACTTCTCTTGTCCTAGAAATCCACAGCAAAATGGAGTTGTAGAACGAAAGAATAGGACTCCACAAGAAATAGCCAGAATCATGATCAATAAAACCAATATGGCTAAGCATTTCTAGGCAGAAGCAATTAACACAGCGTGTTATATTCAAAATAGAATCTCTATAAGACCTATTCTAAATAAGACTCCTTATGAATTGTGGAAGAACAGAAAGCACAATATTTCTTATTTCCATCCATTTGGATGTGTATGTCTTATTCTGACCACTAAAGATCATCTGCATAAGTTTGATTCTAAAGCTCAGAAGTGTTTTCTACTTGGATATTCTGAATGCTCAAAAGGCTACATAGTATACAATACTGAAACTCTTGTAGTGGAAGAATCAATAAATATCAGATTTGATGATAAGCTTGGTCTTGAAAAGCCAAAGCAGTTTGAGAATTTTGCAGATATTGAAATCTCTAATTCAGATTCTGAAGAACCCAGAAGCAAAGTGTCAGAAGATCAAGTTGCTGCTTCTTTGGAGAATCTCAGAATATCTGAAGAGCCAACACCCAAAAGATCTTCTAGACTCAACTCTGCTCATCCAGAAGATGTTATCATTGGAAAGAAGGATGATCCTATAAGAACAAGACCATTCCTTTAGAACAATGCAGAATGTCAATTTGGTCTAGTATCTTTAATTGAGCCAACTTCTGTTGATCAAGCTCTGGAGGATGCTGACTGGATAATTGCCATGCAAGAAGAACTTAATTAGTTTACAAGGAATGATGTTTGAGATCTAGTTCCAAGACCAAAAGGATTTAACATCATTGGAACTAAGTGGGTCTTCAGAAACAAGCTAAGTGAAAAAGGAGAAGTTGTAAGAAACAAAGCCAGACTGGTTGCTCAGGGCTATAGTCAGCAAGAAGGCATTGACTATACAGAAACCTTTGCACCGATGGCCATGTTAGAATCTATTCGTCTTCTAATTTCTTTTGCCACTCAGCATAACATCACTCTGTATCAGATGGATGTTAAGAGTGCCTTCTTAAATGGTTATATAAATGAGGAAGTATATGTCCACCAACCTCCTGGTTTTGAAGACTCTAAGTCTCCAGAACATGTTTTCAAATTAAAGAAATCATTATATGGCCTGAAGCAAGCTCCCAGAGTTTGGTATGAAAGATTAAGTTCTTTCCTTTTGGATAATGGTTTCACTAGAGGACAAGTGGATACAATACTCTTCTGTAAAACCTTTAAAAAGGATATTTTAATTTGCCAAATTTATGTTGATGATATCATATTTGAAACATCTAATCCTACACTTGGAAAGGAGTTTGCTAAGTCTATGCAGACTGAGTTTGAAATGAGCATGATGGGAGAACTCAAGTATTTCCTTGGGATCCTGTTGAAGCGGTAAAGCGGCAAGCAACAAAAGTTTTGGAAGTATTCATCCGGGAATTATCGTGTCCACAGAGATTGGTGAGAAGAACTGCCGTTCGACTATCTCGCGTTCTAAGTTTCATGATTTGGATGCGGAAAGTTAAATGCGGGAAAAGTAAATAAAAGCAGATAAACAATCTCAATAGTCTAAGAGAAATAGTTATGGAATTGCATTTCGTTCTACCCGTCGAATACTTAAATCTGAAGATCTATCGCTCGACACTCACAATACGCATCAACATCACCGGGCATCACTCGAGATGCCACATCGGTGCCCATGTCTGCAACACCGACGAAAGCTCAACCGTACTATTCACATCAGCGATTTCTCCACCAACACAAACAACACGGAGGCATTAAACTCGATACCCACTACGATTGTTAGTCCTAAATCCATGTCTGCAACCCAGAAACTAACAATTATCATTCCTAATCAAGATCTATGGTGTCCATGTCTGCAACAACACAAATCCAGAGCATTTAAGCAAAAAGATCAAGAACAACAACAATGATGATTTGTAAAGCGAATATATAAACGATCCCAAGATCCACAAATATACATACAATAAGAGTAGAAACATACATACAACACCCACCATTGGAATGAAACAAAAGGAAGAGAGAAGATGAACCGGAAAGATCTCACCGGTACAATGAAATCGAGTCAGATCCATGATCAATCCACATGACGTCGCACCCAATGGTGTTTCCTAAGCCTCTAAACTACCAAAAAAGGATCAGAGCTCAACTTGTCAAGAAGAGGTGATAAAAACCCTAAAAAAATATGTTATTAACTATTTATACAAAACTGAGTTTCGCAGTGGGCGCGACGCGCCCTATTTCAGTGCGACGCGCCCTGTATAAATTTAGCAAACCGCCCTAGAGCGCGAAGCGCCCTAATCCGGCGCGACGCGCCCTAACTTCTGCCAGACTATGTTCTTCAAACTCAAAGAGGGCGCGACGCGCCCTACAGCGCGCGAAGCGCCCTGCACCAGAACAGCAGAATTATTTTCTCTTTGCTCTTGCAGCCGTGTCTTCGACACTTTATTCCTCCAGGCTCCAAAAACGCAAGAATACCTACAAAAATACAACAAAACTATCAAACGGTATAAAAGTATATGAAAATACAAGTATTCGTAAAGTAAACGTAATTACACAAAAACGGGGAATTATTCAAACGGTATTAACAAAAAGCATTGATAAGTGCCACTATTTACATACACAAAATAACTACAATTTGGCACTTAACAACTCTCCCCAACTAGAATCTGTTTGTCCTCAAACAGGGCCAAACACTCAAATCGCAAAAGAAAAAATCCAAAGAATCAAGAATCGACAAGATTTGGAAAAACAAAACAATTGTACGGTTCAAACAAAAACGTACGAACAAAGTAAACACTTACCACTATCCTACAACGACAACATGAAAATGAAACGATTCCTAAGTACAAAAATCATACAAAACATTCTAAACAAAAACAAGCTCAATCACGAATCACGTCTAGCAAAAACTCATCGGTAGATGAAAAACACAGAAAGGTGAGGACTTTGAACACTCATCCAACAATCTTGCAAACAATAGACAAAATTATGCGTTCATCTAAAAATAGTATTGAAAATGCAACGACACGAATCACAAGGGCTTTCAAGGTTGTAATGTGGCTCGGTTAACAAACAAGTGATAAGTCCTAAAGCTAATCGAAACAAAAACTTGCCTAAACCTAAGGGAGTAATTACTTCCACAAAGTTTCAAACAATACAATTTCAACCCAACTTTTCTCTTCATCACAAATTTCACACCAAACACAAAACTTATTAGCACACTCTTATTCAAAACTCTTTTTGTTCTTTTCTTTTTCAAGCTTTTCTCTTTTTTTCTTTCTTTTTCTTTTCTTTCTTTCTCACTTTTTTTTTTCTTTTTCTTTTTCTTTTCTTAACCTCACATCAATCACAACATAAAGAGGCAAACACCTTCTCCCCAACTTGAATTCAACCATAACATAAAGTGAATACTCCCTACTTTCTAAGGCAAGGTAAAAATCCAACTAAACATCATAGTTAAGGTCAAGAAAACAAAGATAATCAAAATCCATCAAAAAGGGTGAACTATGTCTCAAGTTCAAAAACAAAATGGACAATGACAAAAAGGCTCAAAGGGGGTACGAATGGTCACACACTCACAAGGTAAAATGACATTTGGCTTATGGTAGTTGTGCTCAAAATCAAACAAGTGCCTTGATCACTTTCGTGCATTCACAAAATCGATACAGACGAAAGATTAAACATAATAATATCCAGTTAAAACAAGAAATGTCGGTCTCTCGCATATATATACAATGGAAAGCCACCTCACATTTATGGTAAAAAGGGAAAAACTAATTGTGATTCAAGTCATGAGCAAGTTATGCAAAAAGAATGAGTAATATGAAATTTGTACAAATGAAAAGTCTCATAAACATGTTATGCTATAGAAAGCGATAAACGAGTACCTTGCGACGTACAAATTTGAACAATCATTACCGCACAATTGGCATGTTGAATCAATCAAAATTGGAGAATTACCAAATGCTACTTCAAGCGATCGGGCAAAAATTTGAATCTAAACACAAACAAAAGAATTAAAAATAAAACTATAAAATACTATACTATAAAGCCTTGGTGTAAGTGGGAAAAAGGCGAGCCGAGTGACCCGTTAAAAAGAGGTCACTAGCCAAAAGCAACCCAGCGCGCGACGCACCCATGAGCGCGCGACGCGCGCTACACCAGAAAAACCAGACCAGTCTAAAAAGACAGATTTTCCAGTGAGCCACCACTTAACACCTACACAACTCAATTACAGAAAAACAGAAAAATAAAACCGTTGGGGTGCCTCCCAACAAGCGCTCGTTTAACGTCGTTAGCTCGACGCCTTTATTGTTTCGCGAATGGTAAGAAACTTCCTCGCGGTACGCCAATGCTTTCGCCTCAAACGCAACCTAAAGAAAATGACCTGCCCAAACACTTAATCAAAACTATACGAAACTTAAAACATAAAACCATCGCAATGCGATTAATCTCAACCAATCCCCGGCAACGGCGCCATTTTGTTGAAGCGGTAAAGCGGCAAGCAACAAAAGTTTTGGAAGTATTCATCCGGGAATTATCGTGTCCACAGAGATTGGTGAGAAGAACTGCCGTTCGACTATCTCGCATTCTAAGTTTCATGATTTGGATGCGGAAAGTTAAATGCGGGAAAAGTAAATAAAAGCAGATAAACAATCTCAATAGTCTAAGAGAAATAGTTATGGAATTGCATTTCGTTCTACCCGTCGAATACTTAAATCTGAAGATCTATCGCTCGACACTCACAATACGCATCAACATCACCGGGCATCACTCGAGATGCCACATCGGTGCCCATGTCTGCAACACCGACGAAAGCTCAACCGTACTATTCACATCAGCGATTTCTCCACCAACACAAACAACACGGAGGCATTAAACTCGATACCCACTACGATTGTTAGTCCTAAATCCATGTCTGCAACCCAGAAACTAACAATTATCATTCCTAATCAAGATCTATGGTGTCCATGTCTGCAACAACACAAATCCAGAGCATTTAAGCAAAAAGATCAAGAACAACAACAATGATGATTTGTAAAGCGAATATATAAACGATCCCAAGATCCACAAATATACATACAATAAGAGTAGAAACATACATACAACACCCACCATTAGAATGAAATAAAAGGAAGAGAGAAGATGAACCGGAAAGATCTCTCCGGTACAATGAAATCGAGTCAAATCCATGATCAATCCACATGACGTCGCACCCAATGGTGTTTCCTAAGCCTCTAAACTACCAAAAAAGGATCAGAGCTCAACTTGTCAAGAAGAGGTGATAAAAAACCTAAAAAAATCTGTTATTAACTATTTATACAAAACTGAGTTTCGCAGTGGGCGCGACGCGCCCTATTTCAGTGCGACGCGCCCTGTATAAATTTAGCAAACCGCCCTAGAGCGCGAAGCGCCCTAATCCGGCGCGACGCGCCCTAACTTATGCAAGACTATGTTCTTCAAACTCAAAGAGGGCGCGACGCGCCCTACAGCGCGCGAAGCGCCCTGCACCAGAACAGCAGAATTATTTTCTCTTTGCTCTTGCAGCCGTGTCTTCGACACTTTATTCCTCCAGGCTCCAAAAACGCAAGAATACCTACAAAAATACAACAAAACTATCAAACGGTATAAAAGTATATGAAAATACAAGTATTCGTAAAGTAAACGTAATTACACAAAAACGGGGAATTATTCAAACGGTATTAGCAAAAAGCATTGATAAGTGCCACTATTTACATACACAAAATAACTACAATTTGGCACTTAACAGATCCAAATCAATTAAACTTCTGAAGGAACTTATGTTCATCAAACCAAGTATGTGAAAGAACTTCTGAAGAAGTTTAATCTTTCAGAAAGCAAAGAAGCAAAGACTCCTATGCATCCAACGTGTGTTTTAGGTAAGGATGAGGTGAGTAAGAAGGTAGATCAGAAGCTCTACAGAGGTATGATTAGATCTCTTCTATATCTTACTGCTTCTAGACCTGATATTCTATTCAGTGTATGTTTGTGTGCTAGATTCCAATCAGATCCTAGAGAATCTAACTTAACAGCTGTTAAGAGAATTCTGAGGTATCTGCAAGGTAATACTAATGTTGGTTTAGTCTACAAAAGATCTGAAGATTACAACCTAGTAGGATTTTGTGATGCTGATTACGCTAGAGATAGAGTTCAAAGGAAAAGTACTTCTGGAAGCTGTCAGTTTCTGAGAAGTCATCTGATCTCTTGGTACAGCAAGAAGCAAGCCACAATTGCCCTCTCTACAACAGAAGCAGAATATGTTGCTGCTGCTGGATGTAGTACATAGATGCTCTGGATGAAGAGTCAACTAGAAGATTATCAGATATATGAGAGTAACATTCCTATCTTCTATGATAATACTTCTGCTATTTGTTTATCTAAGAATCCTATCTTACATTCCAAAGTTAAACATATTGAGATCAAACATCACTTCATTAGGGACTATGTTCAGAAGGGTGTTCTTTCTTTAAACTTTGTGGATACAAAAAATCACTGGGCTCATATCTTCACAAAACCCCTTGCTGAAGATAGGTTTAAATTCATTCTGAAGAATATCAATATGGATTTATGCCCAGAGTGAAAGGATGAGAAGTTCTGATATATGGATTAGATTTGAAATGCTTATTTATTTTTCTTATCAAAAGTTCTGAAATTATGGTTCAATTAGATATTCTGATTCTGTTATTGCTAACGTTTCATATGTCTAAGTTGATTCAGAATTTCTTTTAAAGCAAAACAGCTGTCACCAGCTATTCCAAATGATGAACACGTGTTCATTCTGAAGGGACAAGCATGCGTGCAGTTGATGAGACGCCGCCCTAGGTAACTGTGCAAATCATTTCAAATATCGCGTTTTACCCTAACGTCACTCAACATTAAATGCATTTGATTCTCTGCATTCTGTAACTGTTCATTCTCAGAATTTAATTGCATTTTGTTTCGCGTCCGTGCCTATTTAAACATCTCTCATAATCTTTTTTACTCTTTTCACTCATTCATCATCTCCCTAGTTTATGCATTCTGCAACCTTTTCTCTCTCTTCTTAAACCCTAAAAAGAAAACCAAAAATCTCAGAAGTGCTTCAATAGCTTCCCCCTCTACTCAGAATGTTCGTTCGTCTTCTCAGCAACAACACCATCAAGAACAAGATCAAGAGCAACAATTTGTTCCCCAAATTACATGTTCTATTCCTTTGGATCAGTTGGAGGTTATCTGTGAGTTAATGGTAGATGTTGAAAATCTGGAGAAACATGAGATTCATCTTGAAGAAAATTTGAGGTTTCAAGGATGGGCACCAATGTTCTATGATTTGTGTGGACCAGTTTATCCTGACCTAGTGAAAGAATTCTGGGTGCATGCAAATGTTATGCCTGAAGCAATCCTCTCTCTTGTTCATGGTGAATTCTTCGCAATCACAGAATCCCTCTTAAGAAAGTTGTTTGGGTTGATGAATGCTGAAGGTGCTACTGAAGCAACTCCTAGAACTGATTGGGATGCTGTCTACACAGAAATCTTCCAGAATGGGAAGAAATCCAAGGAAGTTAAGGATCTGAAAACCATCTACAAGGTATGGACTAAGATTCTTCTGGGTTGTTTCTATCACAGGAAATCAACAAGTTCATCAAACTTCGTAAACAAGGACCAACAATACATTATGTATTGCATTGGTACGCAGAAAAAGGTGGATGTTCCTTTCATCATATTCAATCACTTGTGGCATGCTGTGAATGACTCTAGAGATGAAAACAGGCTGAAGTGTCCAAACAAAAAGAGGAATGTTATTCCTTTTGGGAGAATCATCACAAATCTTCTGGTTCAATCAAAGATTGTTGAACATCTGGAGTCTGCTGGTATAATCAATAATCCTTACACCATTATTGGGAGTACTCTGAATGCTAATACTCTGAAGAAGATGGGTATAATCCAGTCTGTTGATTCCACTCCTCAAGCAAACCCAGAAGTTAGAACCATAAGAGGTCCTGTTCTGGCAGATTTTGAGTTGTTCTTCAGGAATGAACAACCAAAAGTTATTGTTCGCTACATAGCCATGCACAAAGACAATGGTTCTGATTGTGATCCTATTTGGTTAAGTAAGCAGAAACTCTTCACCACTAAGGATGGAGTTCTAGAAATTGTGCCAGAAAAGGAAAGGAGAACCAAGAGAAGGTTAGATCTTCCCACAATTAGTGAAGATAAAAGGAATGATAAGAAGAATGAGGAACAGAAGGAAGAAGGAGAGGTAGAAAAGAAGAAGCATAATAAGGAGAATAAGACAGAGGAAGAGAAGAGAAAGAAGAAGAAGAAAGATAAGAAGAGGAAGAACGAGGAATAAAAGAAAGAAGCAGAAAAGAAAATGGAAAAGAAAGATGTTGAAAATGAAAAGCATAATGAAGTTTATAAAGAGAAGGAACAGTTAAAAGGAAAGCAGAAGATAGTGATTCAGAAGAAGAGAAAGTCAGCTGGAGAAGGACCTACTAAGAAGAAGCAACGAGGTCCAGGTATTGTCATTTCTGAACCTAATTCTGATCTTGTTTTTAATTCAAAGAATGTATCAGCAAAGCTAACCCAGAAATCCAACCAGAAAAGCCCCTGCTAAACCACCTCCAACCACCAAAGTTCTCACCCCTCCTCCTTCACCCAAGTCTAAAGGCACTACACCTATTCTTGATTCTGTACCCCCAGCTTCTGAACCTATATTTGAAGCCACACCCCTTAACACCATCATTCCTCCTCACGCAAACATATCTCTTTCTCAACCTCCTCCACATCTCAACTTCACCATTGTAGACAATGCTGAGCTCTGCCCCTTCACACCTTCATCTCCTGAACCCTCTAATTCTGATTATTTCACTCGCCTCATGAATCTCTCTCCCCATAAACCTAAACCAACTTCTGATGTTGTGGTTTTAGACTCAGATCATGAAGCTGAATCCTCTCAACAACCCTCTCAAACACCCTCTTCTGAAATAGAATTTGTTTTGGATAGAGTTCCCCAAGCTTATGCCCTAGCTTACCCAGATAAGCCAATCTCTTCTCTCCATCTCCAAATACCTAACCCTCCTCCAAGAACATCACCTCCTAGACCTTCTGTTGATACACTTTTTGATTTATTAACTCTTAAGGTCAGAACAGGTTTAAATGATCTGAAGGTTGCCCATGATACCAAACTGGATCATGTTGCTGCCGACAAGATCTGAAGAACCGTCAGAAGAGAGATTCAATCTGACTTTCTGAATCTTCAGAAAGAATGTCTAGTTGCAGCTCCTGGACCTTCTGGATTCCGTCTGGAGTATGATGATGGAAGATACTACCATCCCATCACCAGCTGGAAACCTCTTGAAAAGAAGGAGTTTGTTGATGAGCTTGCAGAAGAAGACAATCCTCTGGCGATTGTTGTATGGGAGCCACATCCATACAAGGTTCTGACTGAAAAACACCAAATATGGTATATCCAGAAGTTGAATACCCTCCAGAGCCTGTTGCTCCAACACCTCCCCAGACTCTAGCTGCAATTCTTGAAGGTTTAGAACATCCTGCTACAGATGTTCCTGTTGAGGAAAATCAAGGAGATGTTCTCATGATTGAAGCTGATGTTGCAACCAATCCTCCTGCTATGGACAACAGCTTTGATACTGCTTCTGCTGGTCCTTCTGTGTTGAGTAACACTCTGAAGGAGCTCTAATAGAATCAAGCCAACCTAGCTCTTCGTCTGGACAGGCAAGAAGATACAAATGCTGAGTTCAGATCCTTCATGCAGGATCAGAAGGAAGCTACAAGGAAGCAAGTTGAAGACACTAATGAGATTAAAAACCTTCTGGCTGTCTTAGTTTCTAGGATTAACCAGTCGTAGTCTGTCTTTGTGTTTTAGTTTGTTTTCCTTGTTGTTTGCATCTGCTTGAATTGCATCTGTTTTTGTATCCCTTATCTTCTGATGATTAATCAATGACAAATTATCTGTTCTTTCTTCACTCTGTGTGTTTTGTTCATCTGAATCTTTATACTTTTTGATGTTATGACAAAAAGGGGGAGAAATATGATAATTGAATTGGTTTATAATATCAGTTGCTGGGATTAAGTCTCAACATTTCCTAACATTATTTGCAAGTTTTCTGTCTTTGATAGTTTTTTGCATGAATATGACATTCTGAAAAGCTCAAAGTGAGATGCAAATACATGGGGAAAAGAAATTCTAAGAAGAAGTATGCTCTTAGAGAATTGAAGCAAGCTTAGTGCTCTGAAGCTTCAACATCAGAAGCAAGAAGAATGTTCTGATACATTTTTAAGAATGCTCTGATACAATCAAGTATGCTATGATTCAATTGATTACAAAGAAAAATTCAAAGCTCTGCAGCTATCCAATGGAAGCTCTGAAGAGAAGCTCTAAATAGTCTGAAGTTCTATTCTACGTGAAAGTCTCAACTAAAATGAAAAATACTCAGGGAAGTCTTTTATTTATAAATTCTTCTAGTATTAATTTTAGGGGGAGATTGTTAATCTCAGGGGGAGACATATTCACGCACTCTGATTATATGCTTTTGCTATATCTGTATAATTGTCTTTGTTCATCTGATATTCTGGATACAAATTCATATCAATTATATATGTTTTTGTCATCATAAAAAAGGGGGAGATTGTTAGAACAAGATTTGTTCTGATCAATATTCTGTGTTTTGATGATAACATTATATATGAATTTTGTATAAGATAATGTGGTACTCTAATCCTTTGCATTTTCCATTACAGGAAATACATAAAGAGTATGCACAAATCAGCGCTCAGAAGCACTGACTCAGAAGGTTCTGGATGGCTACATCAGAACATGCTCTGGCAAGACATCAGAAGATGGTCAAGCAGAATCAGAACATGAACTGAAAGCATCAGAAGAATAAAGTCAGAAGCAAAAGTTCTGAAGTTCTGATGGTATCACGCTCAAGCTCTTCAAAGTCAGAAGACAAGAAGATGCTCTGCACCAAGCTGTTGATTCTGATATTCATACATTTTTATACACAAAATCTGAGTCCAGAAGAAAGTACAAGATGAAAGGCTGAAACGTCTAATCTCTGACTGACAAAAGGAACGTTAGAAGCTACAAAAGGCAAAGTCAGTAAAAGCAGGAAAAGCAAGGCTTGAGGTAGTTGACAAAAGTGTGAAACATTAAATGCAAAGCTGTACTATTCACACAAAGCATTAAATGCTCCCAAAGGTAATTTCCTCTCAACGCTTATAAATATAAGTTCTGATCAGAAGCAAAGTAAGAATACTTGTGCATAATACTGAAACACTGTCAAATTCAAATCTCACGAACTTCATCTTCAACCTCACAAACTCTTATAATATTTAGTGAGTGTTAAGCTTAGAACTTAAGAGAAATATCACTGTTGTGATTACAGCTTTATTAGAAGCAATCTTACTCTTGTAAACATTATTTTACATTGTTTGTAAAAGGTTCCTAGAGTGATCAAGTTGTGATCTGTAGACTCTAGAAGACTTAGAAGGTCTCTAAGTGGATAACCATTGTAATCTGTAACACCCGGTATTTAATTAATTATTTAATTAAATACTTTCAAATTATTTCGAATTTAATTATTGAATTTGTGGAGTGTTGAGAATTGTTGACATGGGTTTTATGATTAATTAGTCGATTAATTAATTAATTGATTAAGTTGTAGAAATAGTATTGAAGAAATACTAAATTTACTATATGGACTTAATTAAGTGATGGTGGTAGTAAAACGTGGGGTGTGAATGTTAGGCCCAATAGGTTTAATGAAATTAAGTTAAGATAAGGATTAGGCTAATTAGAAGAGAAAAAGTCTTGGGGAATTGGTCATGGGAAGTTGTAGAGAAGAGAGAAAATAGGAGAGAAATTCATTCCCGTTTTTCTTGCAGCAGTTTCACTAAATCGAAGATCCCCGATTCGTTAACCGTTGGATCGTCGCCAAATTTTGTGGGTAGGTTCGAAACACCTATAGCTAACTTTTGACCGTTGGGATCTTTAAAATAAGGTCTGAGTTGTGAGATATGATCATCGCACTGTAGCTGCATATTTGGGAAAATTTTTAGCTTTTGATTCTGATTAAAAGAGGCAATGGTTGGGAGCTAAGGCTAGATGGATTCGATCGGTAGAATTGTAGAACGGACTCCGAATACAAGGTAAGGGGTGGGGTTCTAACTCTATAACCGGACTCATGATGAATGATATGTGGGGGTTAAATTTGTAGGAAATTATTCCTGATTATTTGTTGTGATTCTGTCATGTTGATTCGATGAAATTAGTTGTTGTTGTGGTGATAATTGTTGTTGTTTTATGCGAAGTTGAAGGATGTTTCAGTGACGATGTATACCTCTATTTATTAGTATAGCGACGATATAGGCTTATGCCTTGTGACGATGATGTTGTTTGTTGTGTGTGTTTGTTGCATTCATATACATATGCATTTTTGGCGACGGCCTGGATTGGCAAATTAGTGACGAAGGCTTATGCCTTGATGCCTTTGTTTAACTGGCAATTGGCGATGGGGGCTGAAGCCCTGGGTACCACATGCATGTGCAGTTGTAGAGTCTCATTGTATGTGGCATGAGTGTGATATAATTGTGATGTGATGTGACTTGAGTTGTTGTTAAATTGTGATAATATGGAGTTGTAATTATAAATTGTTATACTAATGACGTGTTGTGACAGGTATTGTCTGGAAGATGAGAAATAGTTGTTATAACTATTAATATGTTGTTGTTATTGATTTTTGTTAATTATAACTGTTCAGGTTAATTGTTATTATAAATGTAGTCTGAAAGCTGTAACGTGATAATTTCGTATGATTAAATTCTAATATATTGTTTATCATGCGTTTGTTTATATTGGTAGATATCTCACCCTTTCTGAATGATGTTTCCCTACTATGGGAAATTGACAGGTACTCAAGATAGCGGTGGAAGTTTGAAGTGATTTTATGAAGTCTTTAGTTGCTGTTAGTCGAGTTGGTGTCTTGCTCTGATACGTAGCACTCGGGGGGATAAAACGATTGTTTTATTTATTAATTCTTTTGCTCAATTTTTATATGGTTTTGGTTTAAATTGTAACTTAAAGTTACCGTGCAATGATGCTACGACTTGATTTGAATAGTTATGAAGTTTGTTGATTCCGCTGCGAGTTAATTATTGAATTTAAACAAAGTGATTTTTTTGTAATGATTTGATTATCGTTTTAAATTCTTGTGCTATGTATCTATATGAAGGCAAGTAAGCCGTAAATGTTTTTGAGATGACGAATATGTGATACCTCAAATGAACTTGTTTGGAATTTATACTCTGATTTTCCGTATAATTTATCGGGTAGATTTGGGGTGTTACATTAGTGGTATCAGAGCAGGTCGGTCCGTCCGGCCAAGTTGTCTAATGTTGTTTGGAATATATATACTCTGATTTTTATTATAATTACCGGATAGATTTGGGGTGTTACATAATCAGTTGGATTCGTGGATTAAATCCTCAGTTGAGGTAAATCACTCTAAGGGGGTGGACTGGAGTAGTTTCGTTAACAACGAACCAGGATAAAAATAATTGTGTTAATTGTTTTTAGGGTTAAATGCAATTCACCCCTGCCATTAGGGCGTATTTCAGATTTGCCCCCCTGAATCTTTTTTTTAAGAAGACACCCTTATAAAAGTGTAAAGCCAGTTTCACCACACCCTTTTACTACCAATGCTGACTGGGCTTTGACTGATTGGCTGACGTGGCAAAGGAACAATTTTTAAAATTAAAATTCGTGAACAAGTCTTTATGTTTACCCCTCGTGAATTAGAAAATCTAGGGTTCCTTGTTTGTGTTGGAGAAGACGACTTGGAAGCACAAGGAAGTGGAGGAAGACGAATCAACGGACGGCAACGACGAATGTTCAGAGGTTAGTTCCATTAATCGATGTATGTAACTTGCTTGTATCATGGTTTTGTAAACTTTTTTCTTACATTACGTTTAACATTTCAGAACAATGTACTGTTTAATGTTGTGTTTCGACATGGAGGAGAGTTTATTGATAATAATGGTGAAACGATTTACAAGGGTGGTGTTTCTACTCTGATTTTTGGGGAACATATAGATGAGTGGACAATGCATCATGTTCTTAACTTATTAACTGGGTGGGGGTACTTAGAAGGTTCTTTTAGGTTGTGGACCAAAATATTAGACATAGATCCTAATTACTTTCAGATTAGAAATGATGGGGATGCCTATGATTTTGCTGCTTATGGTTGTGCGATGCAATTGGATGGGGAAATTTTTGTGGAACATGATCCAAGTGTAGTTGGTAATTGCCCTAAGTTTGTGTCTGATTTAGAGGTTAGTGATGACGAGGTTGTTAAAGGTTTTAATGATAGTAAGGATGAAAGGACAACTGCCATTATTGATGGGTTTGATGAGCTTGATGGTATTGATGTCACTGTACCAATTAGGGAGGGTCCAGTCAGTGCAGGTTTGTTACCATGTCCAAAAAAGAAGAAATATGATGATGATGAGGAGGAGTACCTTAATGAAGAGCTTAATAGTTCTGACCCTGATAACTCAGAAGATGACAAAAAGCCTAAGTTTGAAAAGTTTAAGAAAGAACAACTTACAAAGGATTTTAAGTTTAAGTGGGGTATGGAGTTCACTTCCCTAGATAACTTTAGGGATGCTATACGTGAGTGGACAGTTTTAAATGGGAGGGAAATAACATTTGTAAAAAATGAGGGGTATAGGGTGAGAGTGGAATGTAAGGCCAAGTGTGGTTTTTAATGCTTTGTTCCAAAGTGGGCCACAAGCACACTTATGCAATTAAGACTATAAAGGACACCCACACATGTGCTAGGGTTTTGGATAACAAGACTGCAAATTCAAAGTGGGTGGCCAAGGCAGTTGTAAAGAAAATGCAGACTTGTGACAACTTGAGGATCTGTGATATTATTCAAGATATGAGGTAAAATTATGGAGTGGGTATCACTGTGGGCAGGGCATGGAAAGCAAAAATGATAGCAAGACAAATGATAGAAGGGGGTGCAGACAAGCAATATTCAAATTTGTGGAGGTATGCAGCTGAATTGCATAGGGTGAGTGCTGGAAACACTGTAAAGATCAACATTGAGAGACCATCACCTTCCATCCAACCAAGGTTTGGTTCTTTCTATTTCTGTTTTGAGGGATGTAAAAAAGGGTTCATAAATGGTTGTAGACCTTTTATTGGGGTGGATGGCTGTCATCTCAAGACTAAGTATAGGTCAGTTGTTGATAGCAGTGGGAAGGGACCCCAATGATAAATATTTTTCACTGGCCTTTGGGGTTGTTGAAACAGAAACAAAAGAATCTTGGAAGTGGTTTATACAGCTGTTAATGGAAGATATTGGAATAGAGAAGAGATATGTATTTATCCCAGACCAGCAAAAGGTATTGCCTCCAACATTTAATTATATACTTTTAGTTTTGTTTTTAAACTAATTACGTGTTATTTATCATTGTTGCAGGATTTGGTGGCTGTATTTGAAGAAATGTTTGAGAGAATTGAGCAAAGACTTTGCTTGAGGCATTTGTATGCAAATTTCAAGAAATATTTTGGTGAAGGAGCACTTATAAGAGATCTAATGATGGGAGCAGCCAAGGCAACATACCATCAAGCATTCTTGCAGAAGATGACTGCATTAAAGGCAGTAGATCCACAAGCTTGGGCATGGCTAATGGGAGTGCCTACTAAATCTTGGTGTAAGCATGCTTTTAGCTTTTATCCTAGGTGTGATGTTTTAATGAATAATATCTCTGAATCCTTTAAAGCAACAATCTTATGTGCTAGAGATAAACCCATATTGACAATGTGTGAGTGGATTAGGAAATATCTAATGAATAGGTGTAGCCAATCTACTTTGAAACTTGATAAATGGCCACACAAAATCATGCTAATCCCTAGGAGGAGATTAGATGCTGAGGTAGCTATGAGTGGTCAGTGGTTACCAACTTGGGCAATGGGGGAAAAATTTCAAGTCACACATTCTTTTAACAGCCAAGAATTTATAGTTGACATAGCTAAAAGGTCATGCTCATGTAATTTTTGGCAGCTAGTTGGTATTCCCTGTAGGCATGTTGTTGCTGCCCTAGGCTTTAGACAGCAAAATCAAGAATTGTTTGTTCATGAATGTTATAGCAGGGAAAAATATGCTTTATGCTATGGTTTTCCTATTAGTCCTATAAATGGACAAGACATGTGGCCTATGGTTGAAAGTGAAGATCTCTTGCCTCCTGACTTCAAAAAGGGTCCTGGTAGACCAAGGAAATTGAGGATTAGGGAGACTGGAGAGGAAGGTGCTAGGAGGAGGCTACCTGGTGTGTCTTACAGGTGCATTAGATGTGACAAGATTGGGCATAATATTAAGTCATGCAAGAGCAAGGTGCAAGATCCAAGTGCCTTGAAAAGAAAGGTATGATCTTAATGGATATTGATATTGCTTTTTGCTTTAAATTCTGCTACTGATAATGTAATTATGTTGCAGAAAAAAGGACAATTGAGAACTGCTACTAATGCAAGTGCAGACACTCCAAGTGCTAGTGCAGTCAACACAAATGAGGTCAAAACAAATATGGTCAATGAGGCCAATCCAAATGAGGTCAAAAAAAGTGAGGTCAATCCAAATGAGGTCAACACAAGTGAAGGCAATGCAAGTGAGGGCAATCCAAGTGAAGGCAATGCAAGAGAAGGCAATCCAAGTGAAGGCAGGCTAAGAGAAGTCAAAATCAGTAAAATCAAACCAAGTGAAGTGAAGACAAGTAAAGCCAAACCAACTCCAGCTGAAGTCAGTGCCAAAAACAAAGGAAAAGCTCAAGTGAAACCAGTGAGAAAGAGGGTCAGTGAGAGAATTAAGGAAAATTGGTTTAAAAAACCAAAACCTTTCACAGGCCCTGGGTCTGCACCAGAACAACCATTATGCTTGATAGAAGAAGAAGATAACAATGCATCACAAAGGAAGATGAAGACTACTCCTAAGAAGAATTTGAAGAAGACCCCAAAAAAGAAGTCTATCAATGACTTGTAATTTACTATGTCTGTTTACTATGTCTGTTGCACAATTTGGTGCCTTTTGTAATGAACTAATTATGCACATATGTGCTTTTGATGGTTTTCTGAATTATGCACTTAGGTGCTTTTTGTATTGACTGAATTATGCAAATTTGTGCATTAAGTGGTTTTCTGAATTATGCACATTTGGTGCTTTTTGTATCAACTGAATTATGCACATTTGTACTTTTTGTATTAACTGAATTATGCACATTTGTGCTATTGGTAATGAATCAAGTATGCATTAGTGTTATTTATATGCATATTTATGCTATTGAATTATGCACATATGTGCTTTTGGTTATTTCTCAATTATGCAGTAGTGTTTCTCAATACATGTGTCTCAGCAAATTGAACCAAATTAAACTATTAACAAAATCAGCAAACTCCTTCCATTAAAAACATGTTTCCAAATATATTACACATCATCGAAAATTACATCATTCACCCCTAACTAAATTAGACAAATTACATGAAATTGTAAATAAAACCAACAATCATACAACACAAAACAAGTGCTATCCTAAGCTGCATATTTTTCCTTTTCTGAACTTCAACCTTCATCTTCACTTTCTCCAATTTGTTTGACACTGATTCCAGTTTCATTTGTAGTATATCACACTTCTTACAAAATGGTGAAGTGACAGTTTCTCCTTTGTTGAATTCGACAATTTCATCATCCCATAGAAATAGTTCACAACTATTCTCAGTCTACACAAAATAAGATGGAACCGGAGTTAGCATATAGAAAAATCAATATTAGATGATGTGATAAGCATACTCACCCCAGCGCTTCGACATTTCCAAAATTTCCGGTTGGGGTTTTGCACTGTGTTGGCTCTCCACATCTTCATCGTTATACCACATCCACATCTGGGCAAATCATGCGATGATACTGACCCAACCGTGCTCGCGCGTGAACTGCATCCAACCATGACTCCGCGATGATCGAATTGAATGGAAGAGGAAGAACAGGGTAAGCACAGGGATGGAATTGAAACTGGTACGAGCAATTTTCAGTTTGGGGGAGAAAGAAAACCCTAGAAATCTATTTATTTTTAAGAAAGTAACACAGTCAGCATTATTCCATTGCCACGTCAGCCAATCAGTCAAAGCCCAGTCAGCATTGGTAGTAAAAGGGTGTGGTGAAACTGGCTTTACACTTTTATAAGGGTGTCTTCTTAAAAAAAAAGATTCAGGGGGGTAAATCTGAAACACGCCCTAATGGCAGGGGCTGAATTGCATTTAACCCTTGTTTTTATCTTACAAGTTTTTGAAGTCACACTTATTCAAACCCCCCCTTTCTAAGTATTTTTCTATCCTTCAGTTGTTTTTATTTCGGGTGCTTCATACAATATACAGACTCATTTTGAAGTGGAGGGTATCTTTTCCATCAAATTTACTCCCTTGGGAGCTAACATGTGCTTATTAGAAGGTTTAGAAGAAGGCTTTATTGGAGAGTTGATTGGGGAAGGCTCCACTTGGTGGAAGGGATGGTTTAAAGTGATTAGAACATGGTGTGCTACGGATGTTGATTTTGAAAAGGTAATGTGGATTCAAATTTATGGCGTCCCTTGTCACGCTTGGTGTTCGGAGTTTTTTTGTTAAATTGGCTAACTCGTCAGGTTCATTCATTTGCCTCGACGAGAACACGGCGAACAAAACCTGCATAGATATAGCTAGATTTATGGTGAGAGTTTCAGCCTCATTTAACCTTTGGGAAGAAATGTGTGTAGAGATTGATGGAGTGGAATTCAAGTTGGTTCTTAGAGAGGATTCATTTGGGTCGGTTCACATCAATAGAACAAACGGAGATTGCACTATCAACATGTGAGATTCATCAAGTTTGGAGGATTCATGGTCGTTTTTTGGTGATGAGGGTGAAGGGGAGAAAGTAAATAATGGGGTCTTAGTATTAACTGTTGGATTCTCATCCGGTGAGTCTAGCAACGAGGATAACAAGTTTCTACACAAGATGATAGAGGGGACTACTAAACAGGAGGATTTAGAGGATAAAGCTGTTTCATTTGATAGAGAAGTTGAAAAAGCCAAGGAGCAGGTTTTAGTGAGAGAGGGATTTTCTGATAAGGTTCGTACTTCTATGAACCGCGGTTTTTCGAATGAAAAGGTGGTTTTGTCCGATTCTGATGGGATAAATGTTCTGTGTACGTTTATTTCTAACGGGACCATGTGTTACACCTCAGCTAAAAAGGCAGGAGAAGGTAAAAGTAGATTGAAGTTTTCAAAACATTAGAAAATATCAGACCTTGTTGGGCCGGGTAAAAAGATTGTTGCAAGGCCCAAAAGAAAAAGGGCATTAGAAACGGTGGATTGGAGTCTCACAAAGTAAACGTCCCAGTTTCATCAGCGGCTAGCTCTGGAGATACAATTTCTCAGTTTTCAGTCCCAATGCTATCTCTCAATAATCCAGGGCCGGTGTGTTATGGAGATCATTCAGAAGAATCGGATTTAATTAGGGGGAACAACATGCACGTTCTTTCTTTAAGACGGGGAGGGGTGAAACTTTATGGAAGGCAATTGACAAATTGGGGGTAGTTACTTCTCAACTAGTCAGCCTATTGGAGAAGAAGATTCGGATCTTGGAGTCTAGTAAAGAGGTTTCAAAGGAAGTTGGTAAGGAGAGTTTGAACATTTCCTAATGATTATAGGAACGTTAAACATCAGAGGGGGTTGTAGCGCGATGAAGAGAAAGCGCATCCACCATATTATCAGCAAGGGCAAGGCGGATCTCTTCTTGATATAGGAAACTAAGCTGAAATCTTGCACAGAGGCGACGACGCGTAGCTTTTGGCGTGATGGCGGTGTTGATTACTCTATATCCAATTCATAAGGTATGTCGGGGGGCCTAATATCCTTGTGGAATTCTAGAATTATGGAGGTTTTGTTTAGTTTTAGGGGTAATGGTTATCTTTGTGTAAAAGTGGTTTGGAAGGAAAAATTCTGTTATATTTGCAATGTATACTCTGCTTGTGTTTTATCTCTTAAACGTGAGTCATGGAATAATTTTTTGGAGTTGAAATCTCGTTACACAGACAGTGATTGGGTAATAGAAGGTGACTTCAACGCAGTTAAAGAAGGAAGGGAGGGGAAAGGGAGGACTGTCGGGGGCTGCCATTCTGAATGGGAAGAATTTTCCCGTTTTATTGATGATAGCGGTCTGGTTGATGTGTCGTGTAAAGGGAAGAAGTTTAGTTGGTTTAGAGGAGATGGGAAATCCAAAAGTCGCATAGATCGCTTTCTTGTCTCTAACAATGTGATTAATCCGTGGGGGTAGTGGGGCAGCTTATTGGTATGCGGGATATCTCCAATCATTATCCCGTTTGGCTAGTCACGAATAGAGAGGATTGGGGCCCGAAGCCATTCAAATTCAATAACAAATGGTTCCAACATAGAGAGTTCTTGGTGTTTGTGGAAAGGGAGTGGAAGGAGTTGGAAGTTTATGGTAAAGGATATTTTGTCTTAAAGGAAAAATTGAGAATTCTAAAAGTTAGATTAATTTGGTGGAACATTAATGTTTTTGGCAAAATTGACTAGGATATGGAGGAAGGGGTTAAGGAGATCAATGGTATTGATGATCTTGAAACGGATGAAGAGATAGAGGAGGAGGCGAGGAGTAAGGAAAATCGTAAGTTTTGGTGGAATCTAAAAATTTGAGAGAATATGCTTAATCAAAAGGCGAGAGTGAGGTGGCTCAATGATGTAGATGTAAATAGTAGATATTTTCACAAGGTCATGAAGAAAGGTTTGAGGCGGAATTTCATAGTCAAGGGGAATGATCACTTCGGTTAAAGAAGTCAAAGAAGAGGTTTTTTGTCATTTTGAATCTAAGTTTAAGGAGAATGATTTTAATAGGCCTATTTTGGAGGGGGAAGTATCTAACTCTTTGAATTTCGATGATAATTCTCTTTTAGAGTTGCCTATTGAGAAGGAAATTAAGGAGGCGGTGTGGTGTTGTAATGGCACCAAGAGTCCGGGTCCGAATGATTATTCAATTATGTTTATCAAAAAGTGTTGGGAGTTTATTAAAACGAAGGTAATGGCGTGTTTTGGGACTTCCATGTCGGGGCGGTTCTTTCTAAATCCTTAACTTCGTCTTTTTTGGTCTTAGTCCCTAAATCTAACAACCCGTTGGATTTAGACAATTATAGACCAATATGTTTGGTGGGTTGCATTCACAAAATTATATCAAAAGTTTTGGCGGGATGAATTAAAAAGGTAATCGGAACCGTTATTTCAAAGAACCAAAGCACTTTTGTCCCCAGAAGACAATTGTTAGATGGAGTAGTTGTGGCTAACGAGATGGTTGACTTTTCAATCAAGGAGAAGAAAGGTTGCTTGCTTTTCAAAGTAGACTTTGAGAAAGCATATGATAAGGTTAGTTGGTCATATCTTCAGTTCATGTTGAAAAAATTGGGATTCGGGGAGAGATGGATGAAATGGATGGAAGCTTTGGTCTTTTCTAGTAATATGTCGGTGGTGGTGAATGGTAGTCCCACACAAGAATTTAGGGTGGAAAGGGGTTTGAGACAAGGCGATCCTATCTCACCTTTCCTTTTTCTTGTGGCAACGGAGGGGTTGAAGTGCTTAGTTAATAGAGTGGTAGAAAATGGGGACTATGCGGGATTCTTCTTCAATCATTCTTGTTTTATTGATGTCCTTCAATTTGCTGATGACACGCTAATGGTAAGTGACGCTAGTTGGGCTCATCTTTGGGCCATCAAGTCGGTGCTTAAGGGGTTTAAAATGATCTCGGGCCTAGGAATAAACTTTCACAAGAGCAAACTTATTGGCATCAATATTAGTAACAATTTCATTGACATGGCAACTAATTTCTTAGCTTGTAGGAGGAAAGACAAGGAGTTTACGTTTTTGGGTATCCGAGTAGGAAGTAATCCAAGAAGAATCACAACTTGGGAACCGTTGATTTTAAAGATAAAGAAGAGGTTGGCCTCACGGAAAGGGAGGTTTCTTAGTATAGGGGGAGGCTTACGCTTCTAAAGTCGGTATTAGGTAGCTTGGCGATTTTCACTCTATCTTTCTACAAGGCACCTAAGAAAGTGATCAAGGAATTAGTGAGGATATAAAGCAATTTCTTATGGGTGGGGGGGGGGGGGGGGGGAGATAAAAGGTGCATTCATTGGGCGAGATGGGATGTGGTATGTCTTTTGGTAGAGAAAGGTGGGTTGGGAGTTAGAAGGATGGAGGATTTCATCTTGGCGCTTTTAAGCAAGTGGAAATGGAGAGTTTTGGTTGAATCTGATTCGTTGTGGTATGGAGTGTTGAGGGCTAGATATGGGGACGTTAATTTATGGGTGGTGCACGGGGGAGGGAAACGTAAGGGTGAAGTTTCTTCCTCTTCTTGGTGGGCTTATTTACTGACGTTGGAAAAGGAAAAATCTGCGGATTCTTTTAATTTGGCTTGCAAGGTTTCGATGGGAAACAACTATTGTACTTCTTTTGGCACTTAAAATGGACGCCATTGGGGGTTTTAAAATATTATTTTCCTCTTCTTTATTGCTTCTGCTTTATAGGTTGTATCAGTCGCGACGATGGGCGGATGGCGAGATGGCTTATGGTTCTGGTCCAATTTTGGAGTTCCCTAGTCCAGCTTAAGAAGCCTGGTCGTAGCTGAAGAAATGGCGTTTTTACAGTAGGCTTTGCTGGCTGTTTTTCCCCTTCATGACAGCCCAGATTATGTCCTTTAGTGCGCGGAGAAGGATGGCAGCTTCTCTGTGAGAAGTTGAGTTGATGCTTACAACTTGGAACATTCTACTTATGGCCCGACGAGCAGGCACGATCTGGCCTATACATATATTTGGAAGATGGTTGTTCTTGCGAAAATTAAAGTATTCGGATGGAGATGCTTCATAAACAACCTTTCGTCGAAAGATGCGCTAGCTAAAAGAGGTATTTTGACTCTTTCGAATACTGCTTGTGTTTATTGTGGCATGGCCGGAGAAACTTTACTTCACTGCATTTTACATTGTCATATCTTGGAATTGGTTTGGAGGGATGTAGCCGAATGGTTAGGTATTGTGGAATTTAAGGCGGAGAGTTTTAAGGAGAGCTTTTTGATTTGGAGTTTGGAAGGAAAGAAAAATAATGCAAGACAGGGAAAGGAAAGAGTGGCGTGGTTGGCGGTTTGTTGGTTTTTATGGATGACAAGAAACTGTATTATTTTTAGGAATGACACTTGGAATGTTTCCGATGTCGTGTGGGGAATCAAAGCGTTGGTTTGGCATTGGGATTTCATTAGGAATATTACCCAACTCAATTGTAACTTTTATGAATTTAGTAGAAATCTGTATTTTTACTTGTCGTAAATCGCAATTGGCGTGTAATTTTCTTACCGGACTCTTGCTTGTGTAGTTGTTGTAACTCTTCTTGAGAATTTTTGTTCTCTTATCAGTTCATCTCTTGCTTATAAAAAAATATTTGTTTTGGATTGTTTGTAAGATCCATAGAAAATGGCCCAAGAACAAACCTCAGATGAAAAGGCATGTATAATAAGTGGACTTTCGTTCTAACTAGAAGTCGACAATTTTGTCCACTAGGTGTTTGTCAATCACAGTTTGATTCAATTGGGCAGTTTTCCATGCATCGCGTCATATCACATGTGAGTAGTTTTAACCACTCTTAATATATAAGGGTAAAGCGCATTATTTCAGATATTCATAATAATTCTCAATCTCACATTACTTCTCATTCTCTCATTGACTTAGGTGTTGGAGTACTAACCTTACACGATCATGGCTATTTAGCAAGCTTACTTCAAATATCGTCAAATAATAAAATCTAAGTTTTTTTTTCCACACAGATTGCTCTATTTCAACACTGCAATTGAAAAGTACTAAAATTGTTGCATTGGGGTTTTATCTTGAAAAGATGGTTTAACATAAATTAAAGTAAAATTGGTTGAAGAGTATCATAGAATAAAAGCGATCTGGTCTTATTTCGAATCTATTTATTCTCACTATTGGTAACTGTGTCTATTTTTTTAAGGTGATTTTCTAATATACAGACTCAATTATTATACCCAATTCCTTAGCGGATAATTTACTCTTTCAACAACAACACTCTATTTTCTTATGTGATTTCGAAATCAAAACAAACAATAATGCACATTAATTTCTAAATTATAGAATTATAATGATCTATTCCTAAATCAATTATTAAATCTAAAGAATTAATCTATTTCAGCTTCAAGAGTTGGATGAATAATCACTTTAAACATAAGTACGATTCACATTCTCGACAATACACAAAAAGATTTAAGATCAAGATTAATTGAATAATAACTAGAATTTTAAATCAAAAGAATAGTACAAAGCCAATTAAATGGTTCAATAGATCAAATTAGCATCATCTTAAAAGACCTAATCTATAGGAAGTTAGTTGCTCATAGTACAATTAACCATTGTTATGAGTTTAGAGTAGTAATACATGAAACTTGAGATGAAATCTCGTCTTCAATGGAGAAAAACCGTCATTCTTAAACTCTTTAAATTCCTGTGCCATCAAGATTCGATCTGCAAAAAGTCCAACCCTTGCAAAAGCTGAAGTTTTTCCTTTTAAAGAAGTCCCGCTATGTCAGGATTTGTGTCACAGTCCCTTTTCATTGTGACACGATGTGCAAAACATGTTAGAATCGTAACATGATGCATTCATATCGCGTCGCAATAAGCCAAAGGTTTCAAGATGGCATCATGATTTGTATGAACCATGTCACAATTTTTCTAATGGCTAGAAGTAAATTTTCTTCCCAACTTTGTCATTTTTCTACCCCTGAGACAACTATGTACGTTGTTTCATATATTGTTGCTTTTACTTTAAAGATTAAGTTGTTCCTAAATAAATACACTTGAAATTGCTCTTAAAATGACATGATGATTAACTGTTATCACAACCCCAAAATTAAATTATTGCTTGTCTTCAGGAACTAGCTAGTAAATTAGAAATTTCAACAGAAAGAAAACAACATGGTTACCCTACCAGTGTACATCATTAATTTCAACTTTGATTTACACTTTTGTTCCTTGCTTCAATTCAGATAAATCCAAAGAATTCATCCAACATTCATATGTGCTCAACTTGTATCCCATTCTCACATTTTCACTCAAATTGAACATGGTGATCACATAATAGCATACAAAATTTATTTTACCATAGGTTTGCAAAATTTCTAAAAGTAATTCAAAATTAAAATGAGTACACTCTTTTAAGGTATTTTCATGTTGTAATGAAGCTTATGTCAAGGTTGAATATTTTGGATAGTGGGCTCAATTATTTGGAGTTAAGTACCTGTTTTTTTTCCTTATTTCACAAACCTACTAAAAAAATGTCATCTCTCAACTCAGAAGTACTATAGATTTACTCAACTTATTCAAAAACTTCTTCAAAATCTATTTTCCATTTTTTAGGAGTTATTTAAACTCCCTTGTTAATACATTCTTTGTTTCTATACTTTTTTTACTTAAACCTTATTTGCTGAGGTATCTGAAAGTTAAGTAAAATTCAATTGGATATCCCTCTTCTTATTTATCTGTCAATCTACATCTAGAACTTCTGTAATATTCAAGCTCTTTTCTTTTATTCTTTTGTTTTTTTTTGGTAATTTATTTCTTGTTGCTTTTTTTGGTATATTTGGTAAAGAAGCTATGGTATTAACATAAAGAAACAAAAACAAACATACTCTTACATTAACTAAAACAACAAAACAAATTACAAAATAGGGAAAGCTTATTAATAAGAAAACATAAATAAAAAACTTCAAATGCATCAAAGGAACAAAAAATAAAATAGAAAATTAAATCACACAGTTTTGTGGATGGCCTCCCATGCAACACTTCTTGAAGGTCCTTAACTTGATTGACTGATTCTCTAATCAGGGGATTCCTTCAAACTTCTATTAGTGTATTCAATTGTTTTGAAATTAAAATTGATCTTTTTTATGCAATTAGTTAGAATTCTCCCCTTCAAATTAAATATGTTCCATCCACATGCTCCCTTGTTAATTCTCAATGTTCTTCACAACCTATCCTTCTTCAAGATAGTTAAAGTTTTCTCAATGAGATTAGGTATTATCGATTTTTCTCTTAAGAAAACATGTTTCATGTGTGGAGGAAGCTTTTTCATTTCAACGATATTAGATTTTTGAGCTTCTGTTGACACTAAGACACTTGGTCTAGGATTACTCAAAGCCTCACTTTATCGTGTACTTTCTCAACTGTGTCAATATAATTAACCATAACATACTCAATAGGTAAAAAGGGAGAATCAATTGGAGACACTTCTTCAACTATATTAACATGATGGCATTGAACATTTTCATTATGATGATGCATCGCTTCAAACACATTAAACGTTACCCTCTCCTCTTGAAATATCAGTAACAACTCACCTAACTCCTCATCAACTAAAGCTCTCTCTGTTTCTAAGAAATGTCTTCCAAGAATCAGAGTTATTTCAGCATCTTCATGCATGTCCAAAATAACAAAATCTATGAAAATAGTAAACCATCCCTATTAACCAACATATCCTTCAACACACCATAAGGATAAGTAATGGATATGTCGACTAAAGTAAGGGTCATCTTGGTTGTCTTAGATTCACCATAATCAAGCTTATCCGTCATAAAAAGAGGTATCAAATTGATGCTAGTGAAGGTGGACAAAAACACAAGAAAGGGGGGTTTGAATTGGGTTTTCAATAATTTTCCCCTTCTTTAATTTCTTGAGCAAAATCATAGGTAGCTAATATATATCCGAGGCTTAAAGTTTTCTCATAAGAATTTAGCCTTCTTGAGACTTGAGTTTTCTTAGAGCTTCTGACAAATAAAAGAACTAGACAAAAATAAATAACACACGATATATCCTGGTTCACCTGAGAGATTCTCAAGCTAGTCTAGTCCACCCTTCCGAGGTGATTTTGCCTTGAACTCAAGGTCTTAATCCACTTTAACAAAACTGATTACAATTGCACGGGCAACTGCCGGTGATTGACAACTTTGCACATAAAACTGCTGGTGACTGACAACCTTTCACGAGCAACCGCCAGTGACTAACGCACAATAACATGTTTAGTGATCTGAGTTAACATATATAACATTCATTGACCTTTTCATACCCCAAAATTTGCCCTCCATATTTCAAGATATTGTGGCAAGCAGTCTCTTCAGACTCATATAATCAAGCATGCATATCTTCTCCTAAACTAAGACCTCTGAATTAGGGTTTTGCTTTTCATTAGGGATATGGAACCTCTTAGACTTCAAGTGGACATCAGGGTATCTTATATGTCTTAAAGCATCCTCATACCAAGTTTCAATCCTCACAGTACAAGTTTGCTCAGTCAATGGCTCAAAAGATCAACAATCGACTAATTTGACCTAAAAGTCAACTATGGTCAAATCACAGTCAAAACTCCTGATTTTTGGTCAACATCAACATTTTGAAGTCACATTCATCATTTGATCAAGGGTTGATCATGATTCATCAAAGAAAGATCATAAATCAACAAAAGTACAGGTTGCTAAATTAGGGTTTTGGACTAAAACTCAACCCAACTTTGATTGATCATATCTCTCTCATACTTTACCATAAATTCCCCAACCAAAGCTCATTCTCAAGGAAATTCAATTATCTACAACTTCAATGTTGGACCCAGGGTCAAGAAATGCTCCAGCATAAGAGATATGAGCCAAAGCATTACAGGTCCTTCTAGAAGCTCGCAAAAAGCTATTTTTTGTCAGGAGCCATATCTTCAGATTAAAATATCCAAATGCAAAAAGGTTACAAAGTGGCTTATAGGGGACATCTTGAGATTTATAAAAAGTCATAGAACACTTTCATAGGATAAATATTGAGTGAGTTATGACTGTTAGAAGTTGGCCAAAAATCAAGAAAAAGTGTGAAACCTTATATGGCAAAATTCCAACTTTTGAATAATGGGCCTATAAACTTGAGTTATCCACGAAATTCTAAGCCCAAAGGGAGTCCAGGGATCAAATATTTTTATTATTATGACATTATTTAATTTATATTTGATTTTAATAACTTAAAATCAAATAAAATCAAATAAATCATGAATAATTATATAATTATGGATTAAATCTTTTTCCTTGATCAAGATTTGAAAAAATCTCATCTAATGGATATAATTAAAAGGGAAATTTTAGGTGTAGCCATGGTTATGAGTTCCTTAACAAAATCCGCAGGTAAAATTGTAGGTGATTCCGCATGAATTTCCGCATGGAGCGAGAAAGAAGATGATGAATAGCGATGTTGAATTGCTGACCACGCGTGCTTAATCCTCATTGGCCGGTCAAAGCTTTGCGTATCCTCTCTCCACTTTTTATTGGCTGGCGCATGGATTAGTGGGTCCTGGTTTGACTCAGCTTTTGAATTTCACCATTTGGATTTACTTTTCATATATATTATTTGATGGTTGTATAGTTAATGACAAAATTTACACAACATGACTGGCAAGAGGCGTTCGTGTGCAAGTGAGGAGTCCCTGGTTCGATTCCTAGCGTGGATGCCAATCTCTTTTTTTTTACAAATTGAACATTGTTATTTGCTTACAGATCATGTACCGCCAGCCACGTGCGATTACGGTACACCAGCACGCATCTGCCATTGGATTCATCCTTCACCAGATCTAATGGCCCATGAGCGCTATCCCACCATGGACCATCAAGCCGCGCCACACAGAATCCAGCGCTTTCTAGCTTATTTTTTTATCATTTTATTTTCTTTTTAGTCTATTTTAAATCCCTTTTTTAATATACTAACTAACAATTAATCACTAATTATTAAAATTAACCTTCTAACATTAGAAAGAAGTTCCAACTAATCATAAAATTTAATTAATTAATTTAGGACAATTTTAATTTAATTCCCTTTAGATAAATAATTAGTTTTTTAGGGTTTTAATTAATTGATTTAATAATTAAGGTGATTAGGATTTAATCAATCTAGTTATTAGTTTTTTTATTTAGTTAATTAATTAATTAGGGGATTAATCTAGAATTAGGATTAGTTTAATAATTAAATTAATTTAGGTTTTCATCTAATCTCCTTAACCCTGATCTTTTTCCAACGCGATCTTCTTCTCTCGTCTCAAACTCCAATGAATGTCGTGTGATTGTTTAATTTCCGTCTTTTATTTAATTATGTATTTATTTAAATTCTAGAAATCGATGTATAGGTCGCATGGGCATTTTTGTAATAGCTTAGATTTAATTTCCGCATTTACTTTCCGCATATTACAACTGCTATTATTGCCTGTTTAGATGTATGGCTAATAGGATTTCATGACAAGACTAATTAAACCGACACGTTAGCTCACTAACTTCAGATATTAAATATCTGAATATAACACACTCTTTTTACTGTTCACACACTCACCTTTAGGGTTTCCCCTCTTCGTTGCCTTTCGATTCAATAGTCAAGTCCCTTCGAACGTAGGGATGCCTTAGCCTATGCAGCCTTTGATTCAAAATCACTATGTCCCTCCGATTTAAAGATCATAGTCCCTTCGATATCGCCTTTCGATATAAATGATCTTATCCCTCGATTAAATGGTGACAGTCCCTTCGATGGCTAAGGTATCCTTACATGTTGCCTTTATGACTATTCACAAACGCATAGGACTTCCTACCCTCTTTATGGTATGGATAGTCCCTATGACGATTCGATGACCCTTCGATGACCCGCACATCCAATGTACATGACTACCTACCCTCAAATGGTATGGATAGTACTATCGCCCAAGGAAAGTCTTAATGAATAGGAAAGACCTTACGAACTTAGGGTAGGAACTCTTAAGTGCTTGCTCACAATCAATTCAAATCAAATGCTTTTCACACCCCGTTTTCTAACGTTGTCTTTTTAGACATTTTCAAAATCAAACTGTTTTTCTAAACACACATGACACTTTTCAAAATTTTCAAACAAACAAGTGAGCTAAGCAATTAAGAGCCCACAGATAACCATGGATGCAAAGGGTGCTTGCACCTTACCTTTGCATAACCTACCCCCCGAACTCAATCTCTTTTCAAAGAAGGTCTTTCCTGTTCTTTTATGCCTTTCCTAATTGGATAAAATAAAAGTCGGTGGCGACTCTTGCTCACCGCAACATTGCTTGCGAAATAAAAATGTCAGTTCTCCCACCGTGTTACAGACCTCTATTAGGAATCTGACTACCAAGTCATCCAAGAGGATTTCCTCTACAGTGATCTCACAAGAGTCTGATCTTCACTCAGTCCTCTTTGAGATATGATTATCACTAACCCAATAAGATAAGACCAACTTGGTTTCTTATAAGGATTTTCACAATGACCACAACCATTGTCTTCTTGTGCTTCTGACCTTCACCCGGTCTCTCAAGGTACTCTCAACATTAAGTTGATAAAATTTGTGTTTACAATGATTGCTTCTTCTAAGCAGATTACACAACTAATTAAGCACATATTGTTTAACATAGTTCTGAGAAACAACTCCTATGTTAAAATAATTTACATGAAGAATTCTAAACCTATAATACAATACGAGCAACAACTTTTATGTTTATTACATTGTTCTACAAAGATGTATATGATAAAGGTGAAGAAAAACACAAGAAGGGGGTTTGAATTGGGTTTTCCATAATTTCCCTTTCATTAAAACTCTTGCGCGAAAGCTTAATTGGTCGCTGTTTATCAGAAGCTTTAAGCTTTTGCTCATTAGAAGCTTAGCGTTTCTTAGAAGTATTCAACCTTCTTCGGAGCCAGAGTCTTCTTTAGAGCTTCTGATAATGGAAAGACAAAAGCAGAAGTAAATAACACCAGATATATCCTGGTTCACTTGAGAGATTCTCAAGCTAATTCAGTCCACCCTTCCGAGGTGATTTCGCCTTGAACTCAAGGTCTTAATCCTCTATGACCAAACTGATTACAGTTGCACGGGAAACCGCCGGTGACTAACAACCTTGCACAGACACCCCTGTGACTAAGTATAATGCACGGGCAATAGTCGTTGACTAACATCTAATGACATGTTCAATGATATGAGTTAACAGATATAACATTCATTGACATCTGCACAAGCAACTACTTTTGACTAACACCCTTGTACAGGCAACCCCTGTGACTAACACCTACACAAGCAACCGCTTGTGACTAACCAATAATGACATGTTCAGTGATCTGATCCACATATATAACATTCATTGACCCCTTTAGACTTCTGACCTTCACTCGGTCTTCTAAGAGGATTTCCCACAATGACCTCAATCACTGTCTTCTTGAGCTTGTGACCTTCACTCGGTCTCTCAAGGAACAATCAAAAAACAGTTTGATAAAGGTTTGCTTCCAAAATAATGCTTCTACACAAGCTAGATGTAAACACTAAATAAGTCCATATTGTTTAACATAGTTCCGAGCAACAACTCCTATGTTAAAACAATTTACATGAAGAATCCTAGACCTAAAACACTATACGAGCAACAACTCTAGTGTTCATTACATTGTTCTACAAAGATGTATATGATAGAAAGTTGGGTAGCATCTTGTAGTAATCTTCTTCTTCATCTTTTATGTTGAGCAAGTTTCGAGCAGCAACTCCTTGCTTCTTCAGATTTCTTCCAAGATGTATATGATGATAGTTGATTAACATCTTGTAGAATCTTCTTCTTCATCTTCTGATCAGCTTCTGCATATTAACTTAGGCATTAGCAACATCTAAAAGGCCCAGTTGTATTTTGAATTAGTATATGCTTCAGCTTCTCTTTTTTGACATATGCTTCTGATATCAGCTTGTCGGCATAGTCATCTTCTTCATCAGTTTGTTCATGTTAATCTGTGTTGGTTGAGTTCCATTTCAAACCAAATCACAATTAACAAATGCAATGACAACAACTGTTATAGAAGTATGAACATCAATAGTGACATCTATATTTGTAGTGATACCAGCGACATCAGAAGCTACATTGGATGCATAGATGTGAAATGAACAACATAGGCATTGCCAATGTCGTCAAACTTTGTTGGATGATTTGATCTTCTTTTATAAATCTTAAAAGAGACATTGAAGGATAAGAATGTCTTTTGATTTCCAACGACTAGTTCCCAACGGATAGAATCAAGCTTTGTTGCGGAAAGTACAAACATCTGGTTGTAGTGGAATTTATGATGTACTGTTGTACTATTTTCTTCTTAACTAAGTTTTGATCTTATCCTCAAATAATGTACTTCTGGTTCTGAAGTAGTAAGCTTAGAGGAGATCAACTTGTCTTTATCTTCCTGATAATGATTCTAATGTGTAGTTCAGAAACTACTTTGAGTGAAAAGTAGAATCATTATCCCGTGAGAGTCAGAGTCTCGTTTATCAGAATTGATAGCAACAACTTTTCTGAAAACTGATACTCGACTTCTGATCTGGAGTTTGTCTTATGACGATGTAGCTTGTCCAGGTTTTGTTTCAGAATCCTTGAAGAATTGGAACACTGTTTTCCAGATGAATAGGCAACAACTAATCTGAAAACATGTTCTTTCATGTTTGAGAGCGCTTATAATTCTTGGATCTTGGCCTCTGATCTTCTTGCTGGATTAGCTCGGTTCTAATCTTCAGTATATCCTTGAGTCTGATCTTTGGATTCTCGGCTTGACCTTTGATGTATCTGATCTTGTATTCAGAATCTTTGACTTTGTCTTAAGAATTAGAAGCAGTAGCTTTTCTGATGAACAAATCTCGGCTTTTGAGCTTGACTTGAAAGCTCGATCTTGTATGCTGATTTCTGAAATTGGAGCATTGATTCTGATTTTGACTCCTTCTGATCACTTGTGACTTCTGAAGCAGCAACTTGCTTAGAAGTGTACAGTAACTCTCCTTCTAATGAATATTCAGCATTCTTCAGAACTACTAATATTTCTTCAGATTCAACTGTAAATAGTATTTCTGAGTTTCCTTGCTTGCTTCTGATGATTCTTTACGGATAGCAATCCATAATCTCTTAGAGCATATTACCTACACAGTCAAAAAAATTATTAGAGACTAAATTGTTACATACAAAATATATGTACTGTTATCCTCAAAAGAGAGACTTATTGCATGAACAAATCTTGTTCTTACATATGATTGTATGTTGGGTAGAATCTTGTAGTGGTTTCTTCTTCATATTCGTTGTTGAGCAAGTCACGAGCAACAACTCCTTGCTTCTTCTTATTTCTATCAACTTTAGCATAACAACTTCGGCATTAGCATCAACTAATTAGCCTAGTAGCATTTTTAGTTGGTATGAGCTTCAACATCTATTTTAGCAGATGTCTCTTGATCAACGTCTTTTGAGTATATATCTTCTTTCTTCATGTGTTGATCTTTGTCAATCTTGGTTGGTTGAGTTCCGTTCATTCCAGAATAATAATTGACAACTACAACGACTATAGGTAGTACTTTATTTTGTCTTGTAGCTTGATACGTTGTGAGTTGGTGGGATACAGCTTCTATAAAATGGTACACCCATTTGATTATCGTGGAGTCTATAATGTAATGTTGTACTATTTTCTTCTTTATTGAGTTCTTTGATCTTATCTTTAAATAATGTACTTCTGGTTCTGAAGTAGTGAGCATAGAAGAGATCAACTTGTCTTCATCTTTCTGATAATGATTCTGATGTGTAGTCTAGAAACTACTTTGCTAGGAAGTGTAAAATCTTTATCTTGTAAAAGTCAAAGTCTTATTTATCAGAACTGGTAGCAACAACTCTTCTGAAAAATGATACTCGACTTCTGATACGGAGTGGTCTTGTGATGTTATAGCTTGTCCCGATTTTGTTTCAGAATCCTTTGAGAATTGGAACATTGTTTTCTAGATATATAGGCAACAACCACTCTGAAAACAAGTTCTTTTGTTATTGAAAGCACTTTTGATTCTTGGATCTCGGTATCTAATATTTTGCTTGATTAGCTCAGTTCTGATCTTCAGTACTTCCTTGATTCTGATCGGCTTGACCTTTGATGTATTCAAAATCTTTGACCTTGTCCTCATAATTTAAAAGCAATAGCTTTTCTGATGAAAAAATCCCGGCTTATGATCTTGACTTGAAATCTTGATATTGTATGTTGATTTCCGATCATGGAACATAAGCTCTGAAGGAATCCTTGCTTCTGATTACTTGTGACTGCTGAAGCAACAAATTATATGACAAGCACACAGTAACTTTACAGTATTTCTCCAGAACTACTGATGTTACTCTAGATTCAGCTGCAAATAGTATTTTTGAGTCGCCTTGCCTGTATCTGATGATTCTTCATGAACAACAATCAAGAATCTCTTGGAACACAGTATCTGCACACTCAGGAAACTATTAGAAACTAAATTGTTACATACAAAATATATGTATTCTTATCGTCAAAACATAGAAACTTATTGTAGAAACAAATCTTGTTCTAACAGCTAGCCCCTAATTTTCAAAGTGCATTCCCAATATTTAGCTTACAAATTAAGCAAGGAATAGAGAACCGACCAAGATCTTTAAACTTCCTTTGGATGATTGCACTACATTCTTCTGTCAAATATATATTCTCATCATAATTTGTCTTCTTTATTTCACTTAATAGAAATTTCATAAACTTTACATAAACCAAAATTTGTTTTAAGGCTTCACCAAAAGGAACGTTGATTTGAAGCTTAGTGAACATCTACATAAACTTCTTGAATTGTCCTTGTTCTTATTCCCTTTTTAGTTTCTTATTTAAGATAGGGTAAGGTGGCTTGACATAATAATGGAGTTATGGGTTTGGCTCAGTGAGAATTTGCTTCTTTGTAGCTCGCCAAGTGTGTATCCTCTCATAGTGTCTCATCTTTTTCCTCACTTTTTTCTCCCTCTGTTTTTTTCCTCTTCTCCTTAATCTACTACTTCTCATTCCTCATATACTACTTCCTCAATTAGATTTTTCTTCTCACTTTCACTCACCTTGGTCTTGTCACCCCTATAATTTTGGATTTCAGTTAAAAAAATATTTCTCAACTCAATAGTCTTATAACTCTCATTATTTGGATTATCTAAAGTGTTCCCATTGAAATCCCCATTTGGCTTAGATGCCAATGGCCTGTATAACTTTCCAATATACATTTCTAAGTTTTTGATGGATGCTTCGTGGTTACTAATCATTGCTTCATGGTTCTTACTCATAATCTTCAAATTATTTGGGGTAATCTTCATGAATTGAGCCATAGTTTCTTCTAGTTGGGATCAATCCCCTAGTGATAAAATATGAGGAACTCCTTGATTTGTGTGGTGTCGTTTTTTTTACCTCCCCGTTTCACTTGGGAGGACGGCACGCTAGACCCTTCACGCGAAATTCGGAAGGAGAATGCGCCCGTGGCGGGATGAATTTTGTTTCATTTCTTCCTACGATAACACACGAACTTTTTAATTATTCTACGAAAGAGGAAGGGGAAAAAGATCTCAAATAAACCCTAGGAGTTTGCTAAGTGTGGGGATTCACCTAGACTAGAAATTCTGGAGTCCTGGAGGTCGGCTATACATAGGGAAGAGTTTAAGCACCCTACATATCCGTAGTACTCTACGGGAACCTTCTCTGTGTCTATGTGTTTGTGTTAGTTGCTTATTGATTGGGAAAGTTTCTCCTTTGTGTTAGGAGAGAGAATTGAATTGAATTAAAAGAAAGACAGACAGACTGACTATTTTTTGGTTTTTTATTATTAGCTCGCTGAGATTCCTTGTGAACCTCATGCCTACATATCCCTAATGGAAGTCAGAGCTTTTTGTAGTTCGGAGAACTAATTAGGGAAATTAATTATTTTTGGTGCCTTTCTTGAAGCTCAAGGTTGAAGCTTGAATTAAATCTCTGTTTACAGTAAAGAGACATGAAATCATCTTTACAAAGAGGTATTTCTACTATTCCACCATAAACATTAAAAGAGTGACAGAATAAATGAACTCATTTCATTCAAGAGGGGGACCTTACTTGTGTATGTGCAAGTATACCAGTCAACTGCATCTTGAATGAAAGAAAGGTGCTCAACCAAATTAGGGAAAGTTACCACATGCCTGGGTTTACTGACAGAGCATGCTTTTCAAAATCCTAAATGGGAGACTGATTAAAATTAAAATGTAATGTAATGTTTGTTTGTTTGAATGTGGTGAGATAGGAGAAAGATCTCTCTATAGAGATAAGCTATATCTATCTACTGTATAAAATATTTGATTTTAGCTGGCTTGTATGAGGCCCAAGCTTGAGGCTTTTGATTGATTTATTATTTTATTGACTCTGGGAGATGATTCCACTGGGGAATTTGTCTTTTACTGACTGGGACTGGGGAGATTATCTTTTTGAAGAGCTTAATCTTTGGAAGCTAACCCTTTCTAGGGAATTTGGATTTAAAGGAGTGATTTTGGAGGCTAACCCTTTCCAGGGGTTTTACTCTGCTGGAGAGTTCATCTTTTGAAAGAATGAATGAATGGAGGCTGACCCTTTCCAGGGAATTTGGATAAATGGCAGAAGAATTATCTAGTTGAGACTTCTTGTTTAAAGCCCAAGATTTAAGGCTGACATTGACTGAAAAGAAACAATTATGGATCCTAGACTATGCTAAGGGACATTAATGAAGATAAGGGTGATAGAGACTATCCATGTCTCTCATTCCAAAAGGTGTACTCAATGTGAGATTGAGACATTCTTAGCTTGTTTAAAGTCTGGTTTGAAGAGTGGAAGAAACTCACCAGGGTAGGCTAGAAGGTGGCTAAAGACCTGTTCCTATGTTTATAAGAAACCTGATGGGTCCTTGTATACAAGCTCAAGAGGAAGCTGGGAATGCTTTTAAGAAGCCTGTGGGTCCTTGTACAAAGCCCAAGAGAAGGCTAATTGAGGTTCATCGAGGGTCCTTGTTATAGCACAAGAGAAAGCTATGTGGTTTTGAACTTATTTTGGCTCTAAGCAAATGGGTAAGAGGTTTCAACGGGAATAATTCCTCTTGGGTGGATGTATCCTATTTTGGGGTTCTAAGGCTTTTTTTTCAAGATATTTCACCGGGAGTAATTCATCTTGAGGGTTTGAACTACCGATCTCTAATTAGGAAAAGCCTTCACCGGGAAGACATTTTCAATCCTAGGCCATAGTCCTATAATATATATATAGTTTTAACTGTCCTAAGGTTTCACTCAGACGTAGTTCTAATATATAAACAGTTTATATTTGATAGTAATTTAAATAAAGACTGTAAATTGAAAGCTTATAAAGCCTAACCTGGATGGAGTGGAGGCCTTTATAGATGTATGTACAAAGCCTTACCAGCACTTTATTGTTTATTGATAACAATTGAATATTTATGATAAACAGTTAAAGGTATTTTTAAAAAAAAACAGAAGAAGTGAAGATGGACATAGGTCACATAGGTATCTGAAGAGTTTCACCGGGAATAATTCCCTTCAAATACCAGAAGAATATTTTAAAAACAGAAAGAAGATTTTGTAAATACAGTTTTGAAAACAAACTATGAAAAGAAAAAGGTGCTGGGTCTTACACTCTATTAGAGGCCCAAAGATTTATTTACTGTTTATAAGAAACAGTTAACTGAAATGAAATATTGTGGTGAAAATAGTTTTATTGACTGTATTTAAAAATAAAATGAAAATGGGTTGGGACTTACACTCTATTAGAGGCCCAAAGATTTATTTACTGTTTATAAGAAACAATGGAAAATGATTTGAAATGATACAAGGTTTTGTTGTCTGAAAACCTTGATCGTCTGTTTAATCGAAGTTTGAAAACAGTTTGAAAATTGACAAAAAAAAACAACTTAATTAGGATAAAGACAAAGTTTATACCTAATTAAGACCTAAATGATTAGGGTTTTATCACAAAAAATATTTACAAGAGATTAGGTTTTGGAAATCAAGTGAAAACTATATTTAAAATATTTTAAAACACTTAAAAATATGTTATTTTAAACCTAATAAAAATATATCAAATAAATAATGTTTTTTGTGATGTTTTGGTTTGTTCATAAAATAGATATATTAAATGAAGAGTGTGTGAAAAATCAAGTGAAAATGATTTAATTTGAAGTATGAATCAAATGGTTAAAGTTGTGAAGAAATTGAGTGGGAAAAGTGATAAAAAATATGGTTTTGTCTCCCAAAGGGTTTGAACTCACGCCCTCTAGGTCACCACTCAAAACACTTACCATCTGGACCACGTGTGTGGCTTGTTAAACAAACACCTCTAGCTTATTATATTTTAAAACATATACCTAAAAATGAGTTAAAAATAAAATCAAAAGGTCTGAGGGGGGGTTCGAACCTCAGACCTTGGGCAAGGCAAAGGCTTTTGGATGCGCGATGTAACCATTGGGACACTACGATGAATTCGTAGGTTAAACACAAACCATTCAAAATATAATAAACTTAGACCTGGGAATTTTGAAAAATGGCGCCATCACCATCATCGTCTTCAACCTCAAAGCTCTCCCATTTTGAATTTCTAAACTCTCTCAATTCTCCTCCATTTGCAAAGATGTAAAGAGCAAACTTGCTCTAAATTCACTCACGATTCCAAATATATGACTAATATAAATTTATATTAACTATATCTACTGAATTAAACAAAATACATGAAGAACCCTAAAAATCCAAAAATAAAATTAAATGATGATGCTGATGAATAAATGCATGAGAGTAGAGGGCTTTTGATCCTCTAGTGACACTGAATGAACTGGTATCGAGATAAATTGCAAAGAGTACTTAAATAAGAGTGTTAGAGTCTGAAAAAAATACCTCTGAAAATGGAGGTCGTGTGAATGATGGAAAGCTTCTAGCTTTGAATGGATGATCACAAAAGCTTCCTGGGACCTTGTTGATGCTATCAAGGCACTTGAATTACTTTGAGAACCTCTGAGTTGTTCTACTCGGCCCCTCTTGCTTGAGCTTTAAGTGAACATGGAGGTTGATGAATCTTCACCTACAGATGAGTTGCGACCACCTGGATAGCTTCACTACACCCTAAGGAATGTGTTTGAATGCTTGGGCTTGCTTGACACCTTCTAATTTGTTCTACAGACCTCCAACTGCTCGAGCTCCAAAATGAGAGTGACTATGGTGTTCTTGCCCTTACAGAAATGATCCAGGTGCTTGGATCATCTCCAATGAACCTCCTTGAGATGTCAGAAAGCTTACTTTTAAAAGAAAAGCTTTGGTTTGAAGAATTCGATTCTTCTTGCCAAAGAACTCTTGAAAACTATAAGCAAGAGGGAGAGAAGGAGAAAGAAAGAATTAGAGTTGCTTTGGTGTATTGAATACTGAGGAATGCACTTGTATTTATAGGCAAAGGTCTCTGCACAGATTGAGGGAGTGAGCTTGCTTAATGAGGGAGTTTTGGTTTCTTGGCCATGAAGAAATTCAAAGAATCACCAAAATGCAATGATGGCCAAACCGAGCTAGCTCCCTATCCATTGATCTTATCTGATCTTGGGGAACATTTCTGATATGTAGAGGCTTTCTATTGGCTTAGGAGAAGATTCCAATTGATGAATCATTGCTTACCATAAATTCTCAAAAGTAATGATTACATAATCACATGTTCTTGTTTTTGGGAATCTTCTTCAATCCTTATGCCATGGTGGAAATGGATGCATGGTATGATTACTGATGTATTATGGGTCGTGTATCATCCATTAGTGAAGCCATTTGCATAAAATTGCAAAGTTTCAAATTGTACATGACCTATAATTTCGCTTCATGAGGCCAACTTTGAACAAGCATAAATCCTAGCTCAAAATGAATTTGGAGAAGGTTGAGCATAATTTGGAAAGCCCTTAACATGTACTTCAATTCATTAGTTTGGGGTTTCTTCATAATCATTTGGGAAATTTGTGAAAAAAGGGCCTAAAGTTAGGAGAAAACTAGGTTAAAAAACACTTAGAATTTTTCAAAGTTTTTATGACCTATAACTTCCAAAGCCAAAATCTCTCAAATGATTGATCTCTTAAAAAAGGTTTCAATGTAAGAAGTTGTTTTATTTCAAGAGATCTACAACTTTCATGTTGGAAGTTTTTTGAGTTGTGTAGGTGAAATTTTGAGATCCATGGACTAGGTCAAAATGCACTTAGTTTGACTTTTGTTTACTTTTTGATCCTTGATGAATTTTCTTGATTTTCTTTGTCCAAATGACTTCAATAATCATATATTGATGATATTGGTCCTCAAAATTCATGGTTTGACCAAAAAACTTGAAAGTCAAAGGTGTTCTTGTACAGTTGACTTTTTCCAAATGAAGTGAAATTTTGGACTTTGGTAATGAATCAAGTCCTTCTCCTCAAATGAGTGATATGAATGGATTATATTGAGGTGATAGAAGTTCTTGAGTCATGTTTTGAGTTTTGGATCCATGTCCTGATTAAAAGTCAATTGCCTAGGTGGATTAGGTCAAAAACCCTAATTGTCGACCAGATGAAATTGATGACTGTAGTGTAGATGTTATTGATTGGCTGTTTTTTTTGGTAAAACAAATAGTGTCTTTATCATGTCAAACCTGGTGTCATGACTTGCATTGTTTTGAAGTTTTTATTTTGCAGGCTTTTACCTGATGTCAAGACCGATGTCATGACATCCGAAGCTGTTGTGTTTTATTTTTTGATCTGTTAAGACTTTGCGCGCCTCTTTTGGAAACTTTGGATATTGTTTTGTTTTCAGAACAGCTTTATGCGATGGTTATTCATAGGATCTTTGCTTTATGGAAATGGTCTTAATTAGGTTTAAAACTAATATTGGATCCAAGGCCCAGCTGTTGCAAGACTATTTATAACATTTGAAGAAGCTGCTGGACGTTGAGTTTTTTGGTTTTAGGGTTTGCCGTCCAGAAGTTTGCTGTCTTTTGAGTTAGTTTTCTTGTAAGCCAAACAATCATCATGATGATTGTCTTGGTCTAGGTGTTTTTGTTTTGAGTTGTAAGAAGTACTCTAAGCTTTTAAGCAAGAGTACTATTGTACTTGATCAAAGCTTTTAAGCAAGATCAAGTTGTGTTTTTGAAGAGTGTCTTCTTTCTCTTTGGTTAGTTTATCATCACTGCTGTGATTGAGGGGGAGTGAGTAGGATCTCTGGTCTAAGTTGTTTAGATTGAAGTTGCATTGGGTAGATATTAAGTGAAAGGCGTAATATTGAGTTGTATTACCTTGAATTGATATTACTTATAGTGGACTTCCTCCCTGGCTTGGTAGCCCCCAGATGTAGGTGTGTTTGCACCGAACTGGGTTAACAATTTTCCTGTGTTGTTTTCTGTTTACACTTTGTTCATTTGGTTAAAAACATTCAGATAGTGATGTCGTGACATCCTGTAAGACATCGCGTGTCTGAGTCCAGAATTTCAATTGGCATCAGAGCAGGAACCCTGCCTGTTTTTACTGGGTGAGATCTAGGGAAAGTTTTTTCTGGTTCGATGGACAAAGAAGGTGGTGGATTTATAATGAGACCACCCATTCTGGATGGCTCTAATTATGATTATTGGAAACCTCTCATGGTGGCTTTTCTGAAATCCGTGAACAGCAAAGCATGGAGAGCTGTGAACAAAGGATGGGAACATCCTGTTATTACTGATAAAGATGGCAACAAAACTCTTAAACCAGAGGAAGATTGGGACAAAGATGAAGAGGCATTGGCGCTTGGCAACTCTAAAGCCCTAAATGCGTTATTCAATGGAATTGACAAAAATATATTCAGACTGGTTCACCAGTGTGAACTAGCCAAAGATGTCTGGGATATCCCAAAGACTACTCATGAGGGCACCTCCAAAGTGAAGATGTCAAGACTTCAACTGCTAACTACAAAATTTGAAAATCTAAGGATGAGGGATGATGAAAGTATTAAGGATTTTCATATGAATTTACTCGATATTGCTAATACCTCAGGAGCTTTGGGAGAAAAAATGTATGATGAAAAGTTGGTGAGGAAAATCCTTAGATCCCTACCTAAGAGATTTGATATGAAAGTTACAGCTATAGAAGAGGCACAGGATATCAGCAAAATGAAGGTAGAGGAGTTAATTGGATCCCTTCAAACCTTTGAGATGGGAATCAATGAAAATTCTGAAAAGAAGAACAAAAGCATAGCTTTTGTGTCCAACTCTCAAGAAGAAGTTAAGGAAAGTAGAGAAGAGAATGTATCTGAATCTATAGCTATGCTTGGTAAACAATTCAACAAAATTATGAGAAGGATGCATCAGAAGTCAAGACCTAATGTCCAGAACATCTCATCTGACATCAATAGATCTTATGACTCTGGCAGAGGAGTTAAACCAGAAGAAAAGTACAACCACAACAAAGGGATCCAATGTCATGGATGTGAAGGGTATGGACATATTAGAGCTGAATGCCCTACTTATCTCAAGAAACAAAAGAAAGGATTGTCAGTCTCCTGGTCTGATGAAGATTCTGAGAGTGATTTTGAAGAAGAATCAGCCAAACATGTCACTGCCCTTACTGGAGTTTGCAATTCTGATGAAGATGCTAGTGAAGATGAGCTAACCTTTGAAGAACTGGCAATTTCCTATAGAAAGCTGTGTATCAGAAGTGCTGAAGTATGTCAACAAGGTGAAAAGCAGAAGAAATACATAGCCCAGTTGGAAGCTAATAACAAAGAGCTTAATGAAACTATATCTGAACTGAATGGTGAAATTATCCTGCTACAATCCAAACTTGATCAGATGTCAAAATCAGTAAGAATGTTGAACAGTGGCACGGATATGTTGGAGGAGATCTTGCAGGTTGGAAAAAGTTCAAGAGATATGTCTGGTATAGGATTTGTTGGTGCAAAGAAATATGTCCAAGATAGTAGCAGAACTAAACCTGAAGCTGAGATGTTGAAGCCGATGTCAAAACATGTGACTCAACATCACGAGAAAGGTAAAATGAAGAGAAAGTTTCAGAGATGGAGATGTCATTACTGTGGAAGATTTGGACACATTAAGCCTTTTTGCTTCAGACTATATGGATATCCAGATCAAACTCCTTCTTACAAACCTAAGCAGATCATGCCCATCCAGAAGCAACAATGGAAACCTAAAAGTATGGCTTTAATAGCCCATACATCTCTTAGAGTTTCAGCCAAAGAAGACTGGTATTTTGATAGTGGATGTTCCAGACACATGACTGGAATCAAAAATCTGCTTGTTGATATCAAGAGTCATTCTACTAGTTATGTAACCTTTGGTGATGGAGCTAAAGGAGAAATCAAAGGAGTTGGAAAACTAGATTGTTCAGGAGTGCCAAATTTAGAAGGTGTTTTGTTGGTCAAAGGCCTGACTGCCAATCTCATAAGCATCAGTCAACTCTGTGACCAAGGATACCAAGTCAACTTCACCAAAGCTGAGTGTGTGGTTATTAATGAAGAAAAGGAAGTTGTAATGAGGGGTGTCAGATCCAAAGATAACTGCTACTTGTGGGTGTCTCATGAATCCAGCTATTCTACTGTTTGTTCTAAAGAAGAAGAAGCAAAGCTGTGGCACCAAAAACTTGGGCACCTTCATCTAAGAGGTATGAAAAGAATTATTTCTCTGGAAGCTGTAAGAGGAATTCCTAAGCTACAAATTGATGAAGGAAAAATATGTGGTGAATGTCAGGTAGGAAAACAAACCAGGATGTCACATCCAAAGGTTAAACATCTGACTACTTCCAGAGTTCTTGAACTTCTACATATGGACTTGATGGGACCAATGCAAATAGAAAGTCTTGGAGGAAAGAAATATGCTTATGTGGTTGTGGATGACTACTCCAGGTACACTTGGGTAAACTTCATCAGAGAAAAGTCAGATGTGTTTGATGTTTTCAAGGACCTATGTCAAAGAATTCAAAGAGAAAAAGAAAATGGTGTTGTGAGAATTAGAAGTGATCATGGAAAGGAATTTGAGAATCAAAAGTTTGCTGAATTCTGCTCCTCTGAAGGAATACATCATGAATTCTCTTCCCCTATTACTCCACAGCAAAATGGGGTTGTTGAAAGAAAGAATAGAACTATTCAAGAATCAGCAAGAGCCATGATCCATGCTAAGAATCTTCCTATCTACTTCTGGGCTGAAGCCATGAATACTGCTTGTTATGTCCATAATAGAGTTACCTTAAGAAAAGGAACCTCTACCACCCTATATGAGATCTGGAAGGGAAGAAAACCCACTGTCAAATACTTCCATGTGTTTGGTAGTAAGTGTTACATTCTTGCTGATAGAGATCACAGGAGGAAGATGGATCCCAAGAGTGATGAAGGAATCTTTCTGGGCTACTCTACAAACAGTAGAGCTTATAGAGTATTCAACTCAAGAACCAAAATAATAATGGAATCCATAAATGTTGTGGTTGATGATGTTCACAATCAAGCAGATGTCACAGAAGATGTCGGAACATTCTGGGATCTTACAGCAGAAGGTTCTACAAGAGAAGATGATTGCAGTCCCACTATCACAGAAGCTGAGACTGAACCCCCTAACAAGAGTCCTTCTATAAGAATTCAGAAAGATCATCCTAAAGATCTTATTATAGGAGATCTCAACAGTGGAGTTATTACAAGGTCAAGAGAAGTTGTCTCAAACTCTTGTTTTGTGTCAAAAATTGAACCTAAAAATGTCAAGGAAGCATTAACAGATGAGTTCTGGATTAATGCCATGCAGGAAGAACTAGGCCAGTTTGAAAGAAATGAAGTATGGGAGCTGGTACCAAGACCTAAAGGTACTAATGTCATTGGAACTAAATGGGTTTACAAGAACAAGTCAGATGAACTGGGAACTGTTATCAGAAATAAAGCAAGGCTAGTTGCTCAAGGATACACCCAAGTTGAAGGAATTGACTTTGATGAAACCTTTGCTCCTGTTGCCAGACTTGAGTCAATTAGGCTATTGTTAGGGATTGCATGTATTCTGAAATTCAAACTATACCAGATGGATGTGAAGAGTGCTTTCTTGAATGGATATTTGAATGAGGAAGTCTATGTAGAACAACCTAAAGGTTTTGCAGATCCAAACCACCCTGATCATGTATACAAATTAAGAAAAGCTCTTTACGGTCTGAAACAAGCTCCTAGAGCTTGGTATGAGAGACTAACTGAGTTTCTTACTAGCAATGGATACAGGAAAGGAGGGATAGATAAAACTCTTTTTGTTAAAGATGAAGAAGGGAAGATTCTGATAGCTCAGATCTATGTGGATGATATTGTTTTTGGTGGGATGTCAGACAAGATGACTAGACATTTTGTTGATCAGATGCAATCTGAATTTGAAATGAGTCTAGTTGGAGAATTAACCTATTTTCTTGGGCTGCAAGTCAAACAGATGTAAGACTCAATCTTTCTCTCTCAGAGCAAGTATGCTAGAAACATTGTCAAAAAGTTTGGAATGGAAAATGCTTCTCACAAAAGGACACCAGCACCTACCCATTTGAAGCTGTCCAAAGATGAAAAGGGAACCAGTGTTGATCAAAGTCTATACAGAAGCATGATAGGAAGTCTGTTGTATCTTACAGCCAGTAGACCTGATATTGCCTTTGCTGTTGGGGTATGTGCTAGGTATCAAGCAGAACCCAAAACCAGCCATATCAATCAAGTCAAGAGGATCCTGAAATATGTGAATGGTACTTGTGAATATGGAATGCTCTACTCTCATGGGTGTGAACCCATTCTCACTGGATATTGTGATGCAGACTGGGCAGGAAGTGCTGATGACAGAAAAAGTACTTCAGGAGGATGTTTCTTCTTGGGTAATAATCTTATTTCATGGTTCAGCAAGAAACAAAATTGTGTGTCCCTGTCCACTGCAGAGGCAGAATACATTGCAGCAGGAAGTAGTTGCTCTCAGCTTGTTTGGATGAAACAGATGTTAACAGAATACAATGTCACACAAGATGTCATGACATTATATTGTGACAATTTAAGTGCTATTAACATTTCAAAGAATCCCATTCAGCATAGCAGAACCAAGCACATTGATATTAGACATCATTACATTAGAGATCTTGTTGAAGATAAAACAATTGTCTTGGAACATGTTGCTACAAACCTTCAACTAGCTGATATCTTCACAAAAGCCTTGGATGCAAATCAATTTGAAAATCTAAGAAGCAAACTGGGCATTTGTCTTTGTGAAGGATTATAGCAATTAATTGGAAGTGCGACCAGCACTATTGCCCACTTGAATGTCAAGTATACTCTGCTGATGGTGGTGATGATCATACTGTTGGTAGTGATGGCTGAGGAGGGTAAGGATGCTGATGCCCGGACTAGTAGCTTCAGTGATGTGGAAATGAGTAAGGAGGATACTGCTGGTTCTGAAGTGTAAATCTTCATCTGTTGTTTGGCTCCTTTTGTGGCTAGAAAGGGGGAGAAGTGAAAGTGATAGATGATGATAGATGATGACTTGGTGGTTGCTGGTTGTTGCTGTAAATGTTTCTCTGGATCATCTTGTCCAGGACAAGGGATATTCTGTTACTTTTGGTAATCAAGCAGGATGTTGTTGGCTGACAGAATTTATTTCTCTGTTCCTTGTTTCTTGTTGCTGCTGCGCATACTCTAATCTTGGTATCATCTATTATTGTTTTAGCCAAAAAAATTCGCCAAAGGGGGAGTTTGTAGATGTTATTGATTGGCTGTTTTTTTTGGTAAAACAAATAGTGTCTTTATCATGTCAAACCTGGTGTCATGACTTGCATTGTTTTGAAGTTTTTATTTTGCAGGCTTTTACCTGATGTCAAGACCGATGTCATGACATCCGAAGCTGTTGTGTTTTATTTTTTGATCTGTTAAGACTTTGCGCGCCTCTTTTGGAAACTTTGGATATTGTTTTGTTTTCAGAACAGCTTTATGCGATGGTTATTCATAGGATCTTTGCTTTATGGAAATGGTCTTAATTAGGTTTAAAACTAATATTGGATCCAAGGCCCAGCTGTTGCAAGACTATTTATAACATTTGAAGAAGCTGCTGGACGTTGAGTTTTTTGGTTTTAGGGTTTGCCGTCCAGAAGTTTGCTGTCTTTTGAGTTAGTTTTCTTGTAAGCCAAACAATCATCATGATGATTGTCTTGGTCTAGGTGTTTTTGTTTTGAGTTGTGAGAAGTACTCGAAGCTTTTAAGCAAGAGTACTATTGTACTTGATCAAAGCTTTTAAGCAAGATCAAGTTGTGTTTTTGAAGAGTGTCTTCTTTCTCTTTGGTTAGTTTATCATCACTGCTGTGATTGAGGGGGAGTGAGTAGGATCTCTGGTCTAAGTTGTTTAGATTGAAGTTGCATTGGGTAGATATTAAGTGAAAGGCGTAATATTGAGTTGTATTACCTTGAATTGATATTACTTATAGTGGACTTCCTCCCTGGCTTGGTAGCCCCCAGATGTAGGTGTGTTTGCACCGAACTGGGTTAACAATTTTCCTGTGTTGTTTTCTGTTTACACTTTGTTCATTTGGTTAAAAACATTCAGATAGTGATGTCGTGACATCCTGTAAGACATCGCGTGTCTGAGTCTAGAATTTCATGTAGATCTTGAATTGAAGTGTAATGCCCAATGGATATTGTCATATGTATCATTCGAAGATGTTTGAAGCCTTTGAGTGATGCCCTGGAGCTTTTTAGGGTTTCCCAAATGTGGTCCCTGATTGTAGCCTCTGATGGGCTCAAAACCCTAGATTGGTGAACTAAGCAAACATGAGCCCAAATGATTGGTGTCTAATCAATCATAGGTGAATAGAATGAAGCTTTTGAGTCCTATGATTGTATTGGAGACTAATCCTTTTATTGATTGATCCTTTGCCTGAGCTCTTTTGTCCTTGAACATCCTCGATTAAGTACCAGATGAATAAGTGACTGCCCTGAGTATCTGTTTTGAATTTGATGAAAAGTCTGGAGATGTTGTGGTGGTCGTTTTCTTTTACCTCCCCGTTTCACTTGGGAGGACGGCACGCTAAACCCTTCACGCGAAATTTGGAAGGAGAATGCGCCCGTGGTGGGATGAATTTTATTTCAGTTCTTCCTACGATATCACACGAACTTTCTTATTTGTCCTACGAGTAGGAAAGGGGAAAAAAGATCTCAACTAAACCCTAGGAGTCTGCTAAGTGTGGGGATTTCACCTAGACTAGAAATTCTGGAGTCCGGGAGGTCGGTTATACATAGGGAAGTGTTTAAACACCCTACATATCTGTAGTACTCTACAGGAACCTTCTCTGTGTCATTGTGATTGTGTTTGCTGCTAATGATTGGGAAAGTTTCTCCTTTGTGTTAGGAGAAGGAATTGATTTGATTTGAAAAGACAGACAGATAGACAGACTGACTATTTTTGGTATTTTATTAGCTCGCTGAGATTCCTTGTGAACCTCATGCCTACATATCCCTAGTGGAAGTTAGAGCTTAATGTAGTTCGGGGAACTAACTAGGGAAATTAATTGTTTTTGGTGCCTTGCTTAAAGCTCAAGGTTGAAGCTTGGAATTAAATCTCTGTTTACAGTAAAGAGACATGAAATCATCTTTACAGAGAGGTATTTGTACTATTCTACCACAAACATTTAAAGGAGTGACAGAATAACTGGATTCATTTCATTCAAGAGGGGGACCTTACTTGTGTGTGCAAGTATGCCAGTCAGATGCCTCTTAAATGAAAGAAAGATGCTCGTCCAAATTAGGGAAAGTGTACAAGTCTGGGGATGTGCCAGAGCATGTCTTTCAGAGTCCTAAATGGGAGACTTTGATTGAAATTGAAATTGAAATGTTTGTTTGTTTGAATGTGGTAGAGTAGTAAAAATATCTCTCTATAGAGATAAGCTATGTCTGTCTACTGTATAAAAGATTTGAATTTAGCTGGCTTGTATGAGGCCCAAGCTTGAGGCTTTTTGATTGACTTATTAATTATTATTGACTCTGGGAGATGACTCCACTGGGGATTAATTACAGGGTATTTTGTGTTCTGTACAAAGCCCAGAATTGAGGCTGACTCTACTTAGGGAGACTCTATTTGTGTGCCTTGTACAAAGCCCAAGGTTGTGGCTGATTGCTGAGGATAATTGAATGAATGACTCTATTTTATGTGCCTTGTACAAAGCCCAAGGTTGTGGCTGACTCTAGCTAGGGAAAACTTTATTTTCTGCCTTGTACAAAGCCCAAGGTTGTGGCAGACTCTTAAATAAACTGAGTGTGGATGACTCTATGGGGAAAAGATCCTAGGTGTTAGGAATCTTTGACACATGAAAATATGGTTTATCTGCCTTGTACAAAGCCCAAGGTTGTGGCTACTGAATGATGAAGAACTCACTGGGGAGACTCTATTCTCTGCCTTGTACAATGCCCAAGGTTGAGGCTGACTCTTGACAGGGGAGTTTTATTGTTTGGGTGCCTTGTATGAAGCCCAAGGTTGAGGCTAACTGTTTTTGTTGGTTTTGACTCTACTGAGGAGATTTTATTTATTAAAAGACTGTTTTTCTTTGGAAGCTAACCCTTTCCAGGGATTTTGACTCAGCTGGAGAATTTGTCTGTTAAAAGACTGTCTTTATCATGTTTTTTGGAGGCTGACCCTTTCCAGGGGTTTTGACTCTTTTGGGGAAATTATCTCCTAAGAGAAATGAATCTTTATTTTTTTGACATTTAATAATTGACTTTGGAGGCTAACCCTTTCCAGGGGTTTATATTAAAAATGAAAGAATGTGTGGAAGCTAACCCTTTCCAGGGATTTATTGAAATGGAGGTTGATTTTAATTGACTTTGGAGGCTAACCCTTTCCAGGGGTTTTGTTGAAAATGAATGGCAGAAAGATTATCTAATGGAGACTTCTTGTTTAAAGCCCAAGATGAAGGCTGACTCAATGCTGAGGATGACCCAAAGCATGGATCCTAGACTCTGCTAAGGAAGATTGATGAAGATAAGGGTGACAGAGACTGTCCATGTCTCTCATTCCAAAAGGTGTACTCAATGCAAAATTGAGACAAACTTAGCTTGTTTAAAGTCTGGTTTAAATTGGAAGAAACTCACCAGGGTAGGCTAAAAGGTGACTAAAGACCTGTTCCTATGTTTATAAGAAACCTGATGGGTCCTTGTATACAAGCTCAAGAGGAAGCTGGAAATGCTTTTAAGAAGCCTGTGGGTCCTTGTACAAAGCCCAAGAGGAGGCTATGTGGTTTTGAACTTATTTTGGCTCTAAGCAAATGGGTAAGAGGTTTCACCGGGAATAATTCCTCTTTGGGTGGATGTGTCCTATTATTTTGGATTCTAAGGTTTTTGCCAAGATGTTTCACCGGGAATAATTCATCTTGGGGGTTTGAACTACAGATCTCTAATTAGGAAAGAGCCTTCACCGGGAAGACATTCTGAATCCTAGGCCATATTCCTATAATATATATATAGTTTAACTGTCCTAAGGTTTATACTCAAACGTAGTTCTAAACTAATATATGCACAATTTATATTTGACAGTAATTTAAATAAAGACTGTAAATTAAAAGCTTGTAAAGCCTAACCTGGATGGAGTGGAGGCCATTGAAGAAGTATGTACAGAGCCTCAACAGTAATTTGTGGATAACAGTTGAATATATATATGATAAACAGTTAATGGTTTTTGAAAACAGAAGAAGTGAAGATGGACAAAGGTCACATAGGTATCTGAAGAGTTTCACCGGGAATAATGCCCTTCAAATACCAGAAGAATGTTTTGAAAACAGAAAGAAGATTTTGAAAATACAGTTTTGAAAACAAGCTAAGAAGAGAAGGTTTTTGGGACTTACACTCTATTAGAGGCCCAGTACTTTACAGTACTGGTGTAAAAGCAATTGAAAATGATTTTGAATGATACAAGGTTTTGTTGTTTGAAAACCCTAATCATTTGATTTATTCGGAGATTGAAAACAGTTTTGAGAATTGACAAAAGTCAACTTAATCAAGGTAAAGAGGAAGATCTATGCCTAATTAAGACCTAAACAATTAGGGTTTTATCATAAACTTTATTTACAAAATGATTTAGGTTAAAACAAAGTGAAAATATGTATTAAAGTATTTAAGAAAACACCTAAAACATACTATTTTAAACCTAATAAAAATACATGAAATAAATAATATTTTTATGATTTTTTTGATTATTCACAAAATAGATATGTTAAATAAAAAGTGTGTGAAAAATGAAGTGAAAATGATTTAATTTGATAAGTGAATTAATTATGTGAAGTTGTGAAGAAAATGAAAAGGAAAAGTGATAAAAAAATATTTTGGCCTCACCATGGTTTGAACCCACGCCCTTGAAGCCAACAATCAAAACACACACCAACCAGCCAACGCGCGCATGGTGTTATAGAGGGCATTTCATTGCAATATGTGTGTTGTCTAGTGCATAGAGTGGAAAAAAGAAAATAAAATCAAAAGGTCTGAGGCGAGGGGGATTCGAACCCCAGACCTTGGGCATGAGGAGACTAAGAGCGCATGTGTGGCCACTAGGGCAAGTTATTCATTCGTTAAGGAAACGCCTGAAGGATAGAAAAACACTTAGAAAGGGGGGGTTTGAATAAGTGTAGCTTTAAAAACTTGACAGATAAAAATAAATGCACAGTTATTTTTATCCTGGTTCGTTGTTAACTAAACTACTCCAGTCCACCCCCGCAGAGATGATTTACCTCAACTGAGGATTTAATCCACTAATCGCACGGATTACAATGGTTTTCCACTTAGTCCGCAACTAAGTCTTCCAGAGTCTTCTGATCACACACTGATCACTCCAGGAACAACTGCTTAGATACCCTCTAAGACTTTTCTAGAGTCTACTGATCAACACGATCACTCTAGTTACAACTTGCTTAGTTCACTCCTAAGACTTTCCTAGAGTATTCTGATCAACACGATCACTCTAGTTCCTTACAACTTAATGTAATTCTAAGAGTATTACAAATGCTTCTTAAAAGCGATAATCACAACTGTGATATTTCTCTTAATCGTTTAAGCTTAATCTCACTAATATATTACAGCAGCAATGTAGTGAGCTTTGATGAAGATGAAGATTCTGAGTTTTTGATTGAACAGCGTTTCAGCAAGTTAATTTGAATTGTATTTGTTCAGGATCGTTAACCTTGCTTCTCATCAGAACTTCATATTTATAGGCGTTGGAGAAGATGACCGTTGGATGCATTTAATGCTTTGCGTGTTCCGTACAGCATCGCATTTAATGTTATACGCTTTTGTCAACTACCTCGAGCCTTGTTCACGCTGTGTCTACTGACGTAGCCTTTAGTAGCTTTTAACGTTCCTTTTGTCAGTCAGCGTAGCTTGCCACTTGTACTTTCTTCTGATCTGATGTTTGTGATTACAACGTTTGAATATCATCAGAGTCAAACAGCTTGGTGCATAGCATCTTCTGATCTTCTGACCTTGAAGTGCTTCTGAGCGTGATACCATCTTCTGAGCTTCAGTGCTTCTGATCTGATGTTCTTCTGATGCTTCCATAGACCCATGTTCTGATTCTGCTTCGACCATCTTCTGATGTCTTGCCAGACCATGTTCTGATGTTGCATGCTGAACCATTTGAGACAAAGCTTCTGAGCGCTGAATTATGCGTACTCTTTATATATTTCCTGAAAGGGAAATTGCATTGGATTAGAGTACCATATTATCTTAAGCAAAATTCATATTATTGTTATCATCAAAACTAAGATAATTGATCAGAACAAATCTTGTTCTAACAATCTCCCCCTTTTTGATGATGACAAAAACATATATAATTGATATGAATTTGCGATCAGAAAGAGTAGTAGGCAAAAGACAAATTACACAGCTATAGCATAAGCATATGAATATGTCTCCCCCTGAGATTAACAATCTCCCCCTGAGATAAATAATCTCCCCCTGAAATAAATACTCGAAGAACTTTAATAAAAGACTTCCCTGATTATTTCGGTAGAGACGATCATATAAGCTTCTTGTCTTCAGAGAATTCATAGCTTCTGACTTCTGCTTCCATAGGACAGCTTCAGAACTAGAATTTCTTTAGATCCTTAGAACACTCACAGCTTCTGATTCCTGCTTCCATCGGATAGCTTCAGAGCTTTGAATTTCTACCAACATCACTTCATGCTAGATTTGTATCAGAACATTGTTGAATGTACCAGAGCATCATCTGAGCATCTCTACATCCTGAAATGTTACAGAACAAAAAACTAAACGACAAAAGTCAGCATGAACGAGTTAGAACATAAAATGTATGTTTGAACACATTATATGAATCAGAGCCATATAGGCTGAAATAATGTATCAGAGCAAATAATGTATCAGAGCCATAACATTATATGTATCAGAGCAAATAGAATTTTGTCAGAGTAAACAGACAAATATAGATCAAATTCTATTATCAGTGCTTCTGATTCATTCTTCTTTCTTGCTTCTGATTTCTGAAGCTTGACAGCACTCAGCTTGCTTCAGTTTCCATGGTTTTGCTTCTTGTGTTTGCTTTGAAGATTCTCTTCACTTCTTTACACCTGCAAAACACTTAAACCATATAGAACTTTGCAGTTCTTGTTAGTGAGAGCAACTGATTAAATCAAATCATTTATCATTTATCTTTCTCCCCCTTTTTGTCATATCATCAAAAAGCAAAAAAGATTTAGAGATAAACAAAAAGAAACACATGGAGGAAGAAGTTGATTTCATTGAAGTTCAAACAGCAGGTACAGAAGTACATGAAGATGGGAAAGATCAGATGCACAAAGACAAATGCAACGAAAGGAAAGAAACAACACAGACTCAATCTAAGATGGCCCTAGTCTTGACAAGATCTTGGTCAGCATCTCTTGAACCATATTGTTGTGTCCTTCTTGCCTCACCATGAAAGCACTATACTGATCATTGAGTGAGCTTTGCTCATCCTGTCTCTTCTGAATTTCTTCTAGAGTCCTTGCAAGACGAGAAGATTCATCAGAAGAGGCTTCACCGCTTTCAACCACAGGAATGGCATGTTGATCTGCAGCTTCCATAGATAGATCATTTGCAGGGATTTCCTTAACAGGAACAGTTTTAGCAACATGATCTTCAGCATCTGCTTCTTGCATAGAGGCATCTCCATATTCTGCAGCAGGAATTTCCGAGTCTCCATTCTCAAGTGCCTGAAGAATGGCAGCTAGATTCCTTGGAGCAGAGGGACCTTCAACTTCTGGTGGGTCAACAACTTCTGGAATGACCAAGCTTGGGTCTTTCTTAGAAGGGTTTTCCCTCAGAAAGTCAAAGAGAGTCTTGAAATCTCCGAGCAGAACAGGGTGTTTAGGAATAAAGATAACAATATCCCTGCATGGATTTGCTTCCATTTCAGCAGCCAACCTTAATTGGTCCATCTCATCCAAGAAGGGCTTCTCTTCCAAAAGATATCTTCCTTTGAGACGAGCAAACCAGAAGTCTTCATAATTCCTCAGAATTCCACGAGGCCGTGGGGCAGCAGCTACACAGGCTTCCTGAAGTTCTAAAAACAGAGCATCTGATTCTCTGCGAAAGATCCTCCAGAAGTTCCGCATAGCAACATCATTCAATCCAGAACTTTCAGCGATTCTGAGAGTGTCAAAGGTACTTCTGAGATTCCTCTTTATGTTTTCAAAAACTACACCAATAGGATATACGGGGCGGGATTTTATTTGGGTTTTTGAAAAGGCAGGTTTGGAAGTGAAGTACGGATGAGGTTCTCTATCCAACCTATAAGAAGATTCTGCTTCAGTATCAGAATCTAACACTACCACTTCAGCTTCAGGACGAGGCTTGGGAGTGTAGTTGCAATCACGGAGCAGCTGCTCATGTGATGCAGAGGTTGGAAAAGGAGAATCACAAGGATTGTTTTGAGAGGTGGAGGGAGTATGTTCAAGAGTTGCATTGAGAGCAGGTTGAGATGGAAAGAGAGTTTGAAGGGGTGGTATATCCAGAACAGGATTTATGGTAGGTGGAGAGGAAGGAATGGTTATAGGAGTAGATGGAGGTGTAAGAACGCGGACAAAAACAGGTGATTCTGATGTGCCTATTTCTGGTTCAGGTGTAGGGACAACCTCTATTGGTGCAGCTTCTGAACAAACAGCAGGAACAGAATTAGGTTCAGAAATGCATATACCTTTGGAACTTCTCAGAAGAGCTTTGGCCACATCCTCAGACTTCTTCTGCTTCTTACTCTTCGGCTCTTCAAAGATCTTTGTTTTGCCGCTAGCGATTTCTTTCCTTCTGACATATGCCAGAACTTCTGGTTGATTCTCAGCCTCTTGAGAGATATTTTCTTCATCAGATTCTTGAAGAATCAACTTTCTTTTTCCGATTTTCTTCTTCTCAATAACTTCAACAATCTCAGCACTGTTGTTAGACTTCCTCATCTTTTTCTCAGCTTCCTTCTTTTTCTTCTCAAAATCAGCAGAGACAGCCTTAGCAACCTTTGCTATGACTTCTTCTGGGACCATTTCTTTATTGGTGGTAGCAGCAGGATGATCAAACTTTCTTTTGGTCCTTTCTTCCTTCTTACGATTCACTTTAATAGGAGCACCTTTGTCTTGATCTTTAAAACTCTTATCCTCTTTTTGTGACTTCAGATACTTAGTTCTGACATCAGGTACCTCACTATTGAAGAAGGTTTCAAAGTCAGCTAGTACTGGTTTTCTTCTGATTCTTGTTCCAGCAAGAGGTTTAGGAACTTTGAGGATAGTGTCAATAATTTTCATCTTTTTCAAAGAAAAAGCATTCAGACAGACTCCAGAGGTGACAGCAAGGTCTTTGATAATACCTTCAGACTCCAGACTCTCAACAATCTTGGAATGCACCAGAAGGTTTGTAATAATTCTACCAAAAGGAATGATTGTTCCACCATTTTCTTTTCTGAAAGCGTTTCTGGAATCCTTTACTGCTTTCCACATGTGGTTGAAGATAATGTAAATCGCATCAACCTTCTTCTGAGTGGCAATGCAATAAAGAATATACCTTTGATCATTACTGATGAAATCCGAGGCATGTGTTGATTTCCTATGGTAGAAACACCCAAGAAGGATCTTTGCCCAGATTCTGTAGACATCTCTCAATTCCTTGACATATTTTGTTTTCTTGACATTTGGATAAAGAGTGGATAGAACATCTCCCATATCTGCCCTTTGATCCAACTCAAAAACCCCTTCAGGGTTTTTCAGGTCAAACATCATTCTTAGAATGTTTTCAGTAATAACGACAAACTTTCCATGAACGAAAGAAATTATAGATTTTGGAGCAACCACAGCATGTACCCAGAACTCCTTGACAAGGTCCGGATAAACTGGACCAACAAACTCAGCGAACAACGAGGTCCATCCTTGAAAGATGATGTCTTATTTAAGGTGGAATTGGTTTTCTTCAAGGTTGTCAAAGTCAACCATGAGTTCACACAGAACTTCCAAATCATCTTTAGGAATGGAGCATGCAACAACAGGAGTGAGTTGCAAAGTTTCTTCTTGGAGATGATGAGGAACAGATGACTCAGCATTTTGGGATGAGAAAGCAGCCATGGATGCAGAATGAACAAAAAACGAACAAGAAGAACGGACTGGGTTTTCGATTAGGGTTTTTAGAAAACGGCTAAGAACTTTTCAAACGAGAGAATACAAGGAGAGAGAGAGAGACAAGGGAGCGAAAAAGATGTAAGATATGATTTGAAAAGAATATATAGAGACGGATTTGAAAAGGAGAATAATAAGAAATATAAATTGAACAGTTCCAGAATCAAAGGAAATCAATTTTATTAAATGATGAGTGACGTGAGGAGAGAGAACGTGGTAAATGAAATGATTTAAAACAGTTACCTAGGTCGGCGTCTTTTCAACTGCACGCTTTGTACTAACCGTACAGACACGTGTTCACCATCAGATAATAGATGACAGCTGTAAATTTTAGAATAGACTTTACGCCTTCAGATTCTGATCACTGCTTCTTATCTGATTAACTTTCTCTTCTGGAAACACTCCTTCTGAAGTGTGCTGAAATAAATCTGAATGATCTTCTGATCCATTACTTCTGATACACACAGCTTCTGGAGGTTCACTTCTTTGTTCTGCAGCTTCTGATAAGACAAAACTGTATCTGCAGAAATTCTTAAGCGCTTTGTTTCATCAGAAACAAGTTTATCGTCAAAACAGATGTTTATTGATTCGTCCACAATCAATGTTTCAATATTGTCTATTCTGTAGCATTTAGATCAATCAGAATAATCAAGAAAGAAACAT